>NW_017732533.1:203746-209906 GCF_001890085.2 Hipposideros armiger
ACCTGTTGGCAGCTCACGGCTGCTCAGCTCGGGCTGGACTAGAACCGCTGTTGCTCAGAGCTCAAACTCTTGAGCGAGCTCTTAACCAACTGAGCCACTCAGCCGGCCCTAATTCTGAATTCACAACTCAAAACTATTTACCGGTACTAGAAAATATGACCTAGTGAAAAGGCACTAATTAATTTTAGAAAATTGGGCAGCAGGGTGGAGCAGTAGTGTGTTTCCAAATTGGGGCCATGTAGGAAAAAAAGCTACGACAAAAAGAACATAAAGAAATACATGCTTTGAACATTTGAAAACATGTAGCTCAGCAGGTCTAAAGGGTCAGTAGTCTAGGTTAATAAAGAAATTATAGCTCTTTGAGGAAGACAGGTCACAGCTTCAGCGGAGCTCCATTCCACGCACTCCTGTGCCTGACTCACCGCTATTCACTCTCACTGAGGAACTGGTTGCTCAGGAAACGCGCCACAGCCATAGCTTTGAAAGACACTGGAAAGACACCTGTGGAACCAGAGGTGGTGATTCACTGAATTACAACGACTCTAACCAGCCACAATGTAAAATCCTTGGAGAAGATGTGTACTGGCCTCATTAGAAGAGCAAAGGAAAAGAATCTTAAAGTGAAAGGACCAATTCAGATGCTTCCCAAGACTCTGAGCATCACTACAGGAAAAACTCCCCCTGGGAGAAGGTTCTAAGACTTAGAATCATTTTCAGATGAGGATCCATAAGCATCTCAGTGGCTTGCACAGTCCTTCTGAGATTGTTAGCAGATTACTTCCATCAGAATTGAGCCAGGGGTCGAGGTTGAAGTCAGCATTGCAGATGCTTAAATCAACCTTTTTAATAAACTATCAGCTGATTAAAAAATAATAAACAAAAAAAGAAACAATAATCTAACATTATAAACCACTGCAGTAATTCAGTAATGTTTGGGAAAAAAAACATAGAACAATAAAAAAATAAGAACGAACTCGAGGAAAGAAAATTAGGGTTCAAACCCTAAGAAGAGCTAGCACTAAAACTGATATTTAAGTCAGTTTTCTATACACAGATAGAGCAATATGAGAAGTGAGTTAAAAGTAGTCAGATATAATAGAAAGATATAATATTTGCACAAAGTAAATCATGACAAATAAATATGGATACTTTTGAGGAGACAGTGAACTTTGGGGAATATAAGAACTGACAATTAAGCTCATGAACTCATCCTAGAAAAAGTGCTACATACCTCATTGCTGAATATCACTATGATCACCTTCAAAGTACTCCCCTTGGGAAGCTATGCACTGATGCCAGTGCCTAGTCTACCTGACAAAGCAATTTTGGAACTCTTTCTGGAACGGCCATCAGAGCTGTCGTCATATTATCCTTGATGTCCTGAATGGCATCAAAATGTCTCCCTCTCAATATTTCCTGTATCTTCAGATAAAGAAAGAAGTTGTTGGGGGCCAGATCAGGTGAGTAGGGAGGGTGTTTCAATACAGTTATTTGTTTACTGGCTAAAAACTCCTTCACAGACAGTTCTGTGTGAGCTGCTACATTGTCGTGATGCCAGAGCCATGAATTGGCGAAAAGCTCAGGTCGTCTAACTTTTTCATGCAGCCTTTTCAGCATTCCCAAAGCTTAACTGTTTGTCCAGTTTGTCCAGTCAAATTCATAATGAATAATCCCTCTGATATCAACAAAGTTTAGCAACATCGTTTTGACTCTTGATTTGGACTGACAAAACTTTTTTTGGTCTTGGAGAATTGGCTGACTTCTATTGTGCACTTTAACACTTTGTTTCAGGGTCGTATTGGTACACCCATGTTTTGTCACCAGTGAGAACACGGCCCAAAACATCATCTTGCCTCTCCAAAAGTTCTTGGCAAACTCTGACTCTCCTTTGCTTTTTTTCATCGGTAAGCTCCTTTGGGACCATTTTTGCACACACCTTTCTCATGCCAAGATTTTCAATTAAGATTTTCCTAACTGTTTCTCATTGATGTTTACTTGGTCTGCTATGCTTCTCACAGTCAGCCAATGATTTTGATGCACAATTCGATGAATTTTTGCAATGCTTTCATCTCAGTTCTGCTCATTACTGGCTATCCTGACCTCTCTTCATCAGTGATGCATTCTCTTCCCTCAGAAAAACATTTAATCCATTTGTACACTGCCATTTTCTTCATGGCATTGTCCCCATAAAGTTGGAATAATATGTCCCTGATTTCACTTCCACTTTTGCCAAGTTTAACAAGAAATTGTATGTTTGTTCATTGCTCTAATTCAAGCTCAGACATTCTTGTGCCGGCATACAAAAACACGCAACAACAATAATGAACGCCACTCAGCAAGACACTGCCACACATTGACACAGACACAGCTGTGAGACGCTGATGTACCAAGGTTATGAAAACTTACTGAGCTTTTTGTATAGTACTGCCAACATGTGCGCACAGTGGTAAGTTTGTGAATTTAATTGTCAGATCTCATATATGTTCTTCAGTTTATGTGAATTTTTGAGAAAATGAAAATATCAGAGCCAAAAAAAAAATCAGTGCATCTTAATAGAGACTAGAGATACAAATTTGCCTGTGCTGATTTTACATCTAACCTAATGCAACTCATTATCTCATTTATGAATTTATTAAAAAATTATTGAACATCCATTTGCTGCTAGACATGGTTCTGGGCGCAGTGAAAATTCAGAGAAAAACCCCTATCCTCATATAGTTTACCTGAAGAGACAATAAAAAAATAATAAATGAAATATAAGATAAATACTATGAATATAATAGATAAGAAAAAGGAGCTAAAAAATATGGATGGTAGAGTAAAAAGGACTCATGGGAATCAATTGTAGTTGCAGAAAAAGAGAAAGTAAATGAGAAAAGCGCAAAGAGATGACTATGATACTTCTAGAATTGGTAAAATCCATCAATCTTTAAGTATGGAATACTCAACACTTTCCAACAACAAATATCATCTAAGCCAGCAGGAGAGTTGGTAATCACAGGTAAGTGTTCTAAGGTGACTGACTGTATTATTCATTACTTATGATAAAAAACTATAGCATTTGATAGGTTAAGTTTTCTATAATCACTAAGGAATTCAGTGATTATTCCACAGTCGATACACAGAGTACACTGTGCATCTCAAGAAAATGAATCAGTGGTGTATTAGAACTGGTTCCTGCCTGTTCAAGGGAGCCAATTGTTAAGTTTTCAGGAATTTTGGCAACCAGTTATTAAACCATCAGTAGCTTGAAATTCGCCAAGGTAGAAATATTGACACTAACAGTAATCAGGAAACACTATCACCAATAGCCAGTTGTTAAATATTTACCAGCATACCAGAACTGTGAGTCCTGGAATCTTATCTCTATGACATGCTGTTTCACAATATTATATCTTCGCAACATAAGCTCATTGAAAGCAAAGACAAATTCCTTAAATGTTTTTGTGCACCCTGCAGAACCAGGCACATGTTCCTCAAATATTCGATTGTTTGATACTCTAAATAAGGTCAGATGTAATCCTTAATTCCTGTGGAAGAGACAGAAGTCTACAAGTAGCTTAAATAGTTACTATCAGAAAACTATATATCTCTTGGCTTTCAGTAAATGAGTTATAACTAAAGTTTCAAAACATCCTTAATATACATATCATTTATGAAAAATTTTGATCAGATAATTTTTAGATGTTCTTATGTGAAAACATTGGAGGTGATAATTATAAAATAAATGCATAAAAGAATGAGCATATGCTGACTTTTTGAATGGTAAATAAATGTATTCCTAGACTGTGGCAAAGTGGGATGGAAAAGGCACAGCCTGTCTCCCTAGCATGAGCTCCCTCTTAAACCAGAGAGATGGAATTATCAATCTGTTTCAAGAAGATGAAAACAGAAAGTGGGTGGGAGGAGATAGAGTCAAGGTTCAATCAATTAATTTGCTAAAAGAAATCCCTGGAAATAAATGTTTCAGTATTTGCACAACAAAGTTTCCACAGTGAATAGCAAAACACAATGTGTTCTCAAATATTATATACTGAGATCATTTTTAACTATTTCATATAGCTTTTTAAAGTACATTTAGAAGGAAAACTGATGTACATTGAGCAAAGAACACTCAGAGAAGAAAGAATACAGAGAATTATTTAAAGTTCAGTTTGATGGGAACTAGTTAAGCAATGAAAAAGATAGTTAAGATTCTGTAGAAATGTTAATCTGATTCAAAAAGAAATTTTAAAATTATTTGGTGTGAAAAATGCCCCTACTATGTTTCTTTAAGCTTGATGAGGAAATTTAACTCATGATTTAAAACTTACCTCAACTATCTGAAAAAAAATGTGGTAAACAATTCTACCTGACAAAAGGTTTAATTAGAAAATCATTGGCACAACTCCCATCTCTTTCAATTCAACTTCTATAATTAATCAATACACATAAGCTTCACTTAAGACCATAATCTACACTGACACCAAGTTAACTTTTCTTCCCAGTTTCACGTCCACACACTGACACTTGTAATTTTATAAACTAAGGCCAAAGCTGAACAATTGACATACCGTATTTGCCGGCGTATAAGACGACTGGGCATATAAGACGACCCCCTAACATTTCCACTCAAAATACAGAGTTTGTTATATACTCGCCGTATAAGACTACCCCCTCTTCCGNAATTTATTTTAAGGAATTGGCTCAAGGGATCATAGGGGTTGGCAAATCCAAATTCTGTAAGGCAGGCCAGTGGGCTGGAGACTTAGGCAATAATTGAGATTGCAGCCTTGAGTCCAAAATTCGTACAGCAGGCTGGCAGGCTGGAAACTGATGTAGGATTTCTATGCCATAGTCTTGAGACAGAATTTCGTCTTTTCTGGGAAACCTGATTTTTGCTCTTAAGGCCTTCAACTGATAAGTAATATATTTTATTTAATGTCAATTTATTATCAGGCACCATAGCCTAGCCAGCTGACATCATAGGGTAAAATGTAGGCTGTGAAGGTTTTTTGTGGAAACTAAAAATCTTGAGAACCATTGGGCTAGGAGTCTAGAATTTAAATGTAAATTTCTATAGTGATTGTTTCACACACCCTTAGTGTAGATGCAGTGAATTTAGGTTTCTCTTTGAGAGCCAGAGTAGAATAGACAGAGAAGAGACGTAAGGAATGAATGCACAAATTGCAAAAAGCGGGAATCATTTGCCTGAGGCAATCCTAAAAAAAAACCACAATAATTATCTTCATGGATATATGTCAATGCACTTATCCTAGGACCACATTAACAAATGATATAGAGTCTACATCTGTCCAAAGATGCAGGTGTAAGAGGACGCTTTCCAATCTTCCTTTTATAGATTAACCAATACCTTGGTTTAAGCAGTGTTCCAGGGATGAGGCACTGCGCAATTTGGAAGCACACCGCTGCTTCACTATGGAGCCAAAGAGAGAGATTGAAAAGGAAGTGTGGAGAGAAAAAAGTGAGAGCCAAGAAGACCAAATGAACTGCCAATAGGAGAAGAATAAATAAGAAGGCAGAATCCAGGGAGGGATTAGAGAGGTATGAACCAAAGAAACCAGATTTTAGGGATAAGGTCTGTAATGGAAGTAGAAGGTAATGAGCCTGGTGAAAGGTAAAGTGCCCAGCACAGATTGCATTGGTTTCTAGAGGCTTTTAGAATGAGTAATTCAGAGACTTTAAAAAACATAAACACTTATAAGGCAATATACTAATAGAATAGTAAAAAGAATAAATAATAAATATCATTTATATAAATAATATAAAAAGACAAAAGTAATAATTAACATTTATTGAGCACTCCTCTAAGTGTTCCTCACACCAAACCTGTGAATGATTACTATTATTGTTTTTATTACCCATAAGAAGAAACTGAGGCATGGAGAGGTTAAGGGACTTCTCCAAGGTCACAAAGCTCATAAATGACAGAACTAGGATTTGAACCTGGGCCATTTGGCTCCAGGGCCTGTGCTGCCAGACATTAACCCATCTGCTACGCATATACCTATGAGTGGATGCCTCCTTCTCTCTACTTCCTTAATCTGCCTGATCAATGATCAGTAAGGGAAGGAAGCCAATTAATTCTGATTGCACATATGCCTGTATCTATACATATATACAGACACATCTTTTTTTTTTTTTTTTTAAGATTTTTATT
>NW_017732533.1:214662-231410 GCF_001890085.2 Hipposideros armiger
CATAACAGCCGAGCATACACCCAGCAGCGCTGCTGATGCCTGAACGGTATGTGGAATGAAGTGGGCGGGCATCGGGAGGCCACTATGGCACGGGCAAGCACTATGGGCAGTCTATCTGAAGTGTACCTGGCGTATAAGACGACACCCCACTTGGAGGCATATTTTTCAGGGCCAAAAAATCGTCTTATACGCCGGCAAATACGGTAATAAAATTTATGGGCTTCAATAAAACATTACCTATTCTTTACAGAAAAGATCCTTTAATTATTTTTTAATAAAATAACAGAGGTAATACTAACATTAAAGATCAAAGGGTCATAAATAAATAAATAAATAAATAAATAAATAAATAAATAATAAAAAGTTATTTTCACATGTTTTGAAGATGCCTATGTAATGTCTATAGGAGGTAAAACAACTTTTTTATCTTAACACAAAAGAAATTTTCTTTTGATCTTAAAAAAAGTCTATTTGCTGCTTCTGAGTTAAGGAAGCATGAAAAAGAGATTCTTTTTGAGCTCATAAAAAAATTATTTCAACCTTTACTCAGACATCTCCAAACCAATAAGTTTAGAACTGAAAGTAAGCACATGCAATGAAAAATGTAATCATCTAAACTGGAAATAATTTATTTTTGAAATAATTTTTTATGAAGGTCAAATACTTAATGTGAAATGCAGTGTTCTTACCTCAGTGATTTGGGTCTGCCCCAAAGTGTGACTCTGAAAAATTATATTAAAACGATGTAATCTTATATATTTCTAGATGCAGGCAAAATGGATTTGGAGGAACATCGAGTTAAGGACATAGAGAGTATATCAGTTTGATTTAAAGCCTGGTAACCCCAAGACATGGCTTTAGGACATTATCAGGATACCGCCATGTCCCCAATCTGAAATACACAAATCTTCTTGAAGTTAAGAACAATGGGCTTGCTGTGCAAATACAGTCTCTAGGTAAGTTCTCTACTGGCCCCATTACACATCTCCACCTAAAATTTAGTATATTCCTACTCTGAAAACTTTCCTGTATCAAAATCCTACAGCTTGATTTTAACAGCTTTTCCAACTGCCAGCTGTTCATTTATTTTTATATTATAAGGAAAGCTAGGACTTTCTGTGAAGTTAGAGATATTCAAACTCATCCATGTGCTCTTGGTGCAGGATCACAGAGTTGTGAAGACAGGTACATTGATTTGATTTGTAATGAATTAGGAAAACTAAGCTGACATGTTGAGAGAGGTAGGTGTGTGTGTGTGTGTCTGCCAATAGTATTAATATTTACTTTATAATTAAATACTGGTAAAATGATATTTTTGAATGATTTTTCTTGACAAAACAAAATTTATAAACACGAAATAAAATATAAGAATTTATAAATCACTTTTCCAAAAAATTTAGTTCTTATTTTGGATGCTTTTAATTCTCTCTAAAAAGAATCAGTAAAAAATAAGAAAAAAATGCCTTTTTCTTTATGTCAATAAATATTTTCTAATAATATGCTTGTAGCTATTTGCTATGAATAAATATCAAATTGCTCCTAGTAGATGGGGAAATTACTGTAGAAAAAGCTGACATCACTGATATCTGGTTTACTTGAGATGTTAGCTACAATCAAGCAGAAAACTGTGTCATCTTTGAGCCTTTCCCCCAGACTCTCCCTTTCTTCTCCTCCTGAATAAACTGCCTCAGAGTCCAAGGCCCAAAGACTTGTTTCTCCTTTATTGAGGAGAATACCTACTTCCCTATCTACACATTCTGACCTCATGATATCATGGATGTAATCAGCTCTGTTATTGCAGAAGGAGAGGGCTAAACATATAGGCACTGAAAAACCAGAACTTTGGTATATACTTGCATGGATACAAATGGTGAAAAGTAATGAAAATCAAGGCTTAGCAAAGGAACTGGGCATAAGCAGAAGAGAGGAATCTGATGTGTGCTTTGAATAACCCACATGTCACCCCAACAGAAAGCCAGCCAATGCCCTGTCAAGCAGAACTGCTAGAGTGCCCAGCTGTATCACAGGAAACTCACATATCCTGGCCATGAAACAAGGTAGAATTATTAACATGCTCACTTCTTTCCAATTCCCTAGGCAAAGTTCCAGATCAGGAAGTCCCCAGTTAAGAAAAATTCCAACTTGGGAAAAACTGTTAGTGTCTTTATTTTGGGTACCCCAACCTTTGGAAGTGATTTATCTTGGCGCCCACTCCAGTCCTATCTTGAATTCAGGCAGGAGAGGAAATAGCTTTCTTCAAGAAAGCTACACTCCACAAAAGACTTAGAACACCCAGTTTCTCCCTTAGTCCTCTTCTTGTCTAGACTGTGGGAGTTAGTTCTTTACTGATGCCTTTCAGGAAGCCCTTCATAGAAATAAATGGGCTGTATTTAGGGCATTTGTCATCAGCTTTGGATATTGGCCATCATTTCAGGAGAAGAGAAAAAATGCCTGATATATTATTATACTATATTGAAACTAAGCAGGTAATACATCAGATATTACAAATTAAATGTTCAGTGAGGACCAAAGAGCCTTGGGTACAAGCTAAAAATATTGGAGAGGCTGAATATAGCCACAATAGCCTCGTTACACGAACCATACACTCTTCAGTATGTGCTGAAAAAAATGAAAAGCTATCTGTGTTGATAAATGGTTAGCATTTCCTCTTTTATAGCCTCAAGATGCTAAGGAAAAAGTGCTTCATGTTCAGGCTAGAATACAACTAAATCCAAAATTATGTAACTTAAAGATCTTATTTCATGGATTTGGCTGCCTGCACCTCCTACCCCTCATCTCCAAATCTTGGAGTGACCTAGGATATCTTCAGCTTCCTTCTGTTTTCTCTCTCTATTCTTTGCCTATGAGATATTATTATTCTTGAATAACTTGAATATTCCCAAACTTATGTTTTTATTTGTAACCTCAAATTTAACATGCTTAGCAATCTTGATCTCTCTACTAATTCCTAAGGACTCCCCACAAATGTTAAGATCATTCATGAATTTACTTAGACCAAAAACTTGGAAGTCCCCTCTGATTTCTCTCATTCCTTCACATCTACAGCTAATCCATCAGCAAATACTAACAGCTCTATTCACAAATACATCACAAATCAGGCTACTTCTAACTACCAATCATAATAAATTCTTGCTAAGTTTACTTTAGACACATCCATTTTGTCTCCATGCTTATAAAATTCCCTTCTCATCCTCATTAACTACAATCCATTTCTAACTCATTCTATGAAGAAAATGTTTTCCTTACACTAAAACCACACAGATATCACAAAATATCTTAGAAAATAAGACATTTTCTAAAAGTATTTTGTTTTCAAAAAATGGGTCAAAAGCAACTTATAAGTTTACATTTAACATATTCATTAATTTCTTCATTTAGCATATTTATTGCTATATGCTTTCATATTAATGTGAGAGACTAAAAACAAACAAAAAACAGTAATAGGAAGTACTATCTGCTACATGGAAAAATGAATCAAGGTGATGTGATAATACTTGGAGACCTAGATTGTACTGGACAGTCTTCAGTGAAGGGTATTTAAGCAAAGATCTAAATGATCAGGAGAGGCTTGCTGTCAGAAGGGACTATTAGTAGTTGGCCCTAAGGTAGGAAAAACCTAGTGTGGCCAGAACTCAAGAAAAAATGAGTTCCTGAAGCTTAGTGACAAAGGAGTAGAATGAGGGGGAAAAAATAACAAAATTAGGCAAGTTCAGTGAAGTTGAATACTCGTTGCTCTTGGTTAGTTAAGTCCCTTTTATGTAGTTTCAAATGAAAAATCATTAAAGGGATTTAAACAGAATAACGATGTGGTCTGACATGCATTTTTAAAAGATCACCTGGTTTTCAGAAGCAAGTCTTCTCTCCCCATGACTACATGACTATGCTTATGTCCCAAGAACAATGCTAATCCATGATTTCATGGCTTCATTAGGTGTGCTTGTGACCCATAATTTATGGAATGGTCTAGGAATCTCTCATGCTGTCCTAGAAGGAGGGAAAATGGAAGTCAGTTTCCATAATTGAGCCTGAGACCAATGAACTAGGAATGCCCTGATCTGTGAAAGGAGCAAGTCTTATTACACCATAAACCCACTGAAGTGTCACTTCCTTCTAAAGCACAGAATATCATTCTGCTATCAGGCCATGAATATTGCCTTCCAGTAGAGAAAGTTCATTCCAAGTAATAATTTATTTAAAACTAGAAGTTCTTGGGAATCAAGGTACTATAAGCTGGAAAATGCAAGTAAAACTGAACACCAATTAGAAAATCCCCACCAATTTCAGGCTGTCTTTTACCATATTCTAGTTTAAACATCATTCATCTCTTAAACATATATAGACTGCCTATATAATTCAAAAATCACGTGATAAGGAAAACATCCATGCCACTGATAACTCCTCACATTAGAATAGTTACGTCTGAAAGGTCCAGTGATGATGGCCTGCATGATCTGTGTCACTGTGGTATTATTAGAGAACACACAGCAAATTCTCAAATGTTCCCCTATAAATCATACATGTTGTGAATGGAAGATACCCCTCCCATTCATGATCTGTCTCCTGTCAAGGCAAAAATCAAGTTGTCACACAGAGGATGCAACGGTAAGCCTATGCTCCACTTGGTCTTAAGTCAGAGGCCAAGATAATAAAGTAAAGCAAAGTAGAACCCCAGTACATTCAGGATGTGGGAACACGTATTTTATTTCTTAAAAATTGCACCAGGCAGTTAGTTTCCAAGTCACTGTGTGCAAAGAGCAATATAATTTGGCTTATTTTAATGAGTTAGATTTTAAAGGGGGTGGATATTTTTAGTTCTTGAGTCAGACAGACCTTAGAAATCATCTGGCCCAGGTATCATTTCACAGAAGGGAAACTCAAGTATGAGTTTCATTATTTGTTAGAAGCTAGAGTATAATGCCCAGGTGTGTGATCCTGGTCCACTGGTGGTTGTAACTACACAGCAAAGCAGAATTGGGAAAATGGAGATGGGCTGCTTCTTTTTTGCACACTGGAATAGGGAGAAATGAAGTATTTTTTGAGCTTCCTTAGAGGCAAGTTTGTATAGCCAAACTGGTACCTAAGCAGCTTTTTGTGAAAGGCCTCATGTGGCTTTGCCCTTACACTAATTACAAGTTGGATTGAAGAGGGGCTATGCTATCACCAAGAAAGTCCAGAGCAGAAATGTCCAATTCTATAAATGTTTCATTGTTCCATGTCGGCAGCCCACCAATTTCCACATATGCTGGGTATGTAGATTTTAAATCAAAGAACAGACCCTTAGGGACATGGTCATTCTAGAGCCTTCCACAGCCGAGATAGATTACGTATCACCTGAAGACAGTGCTTGCCAAAAACAACGCCATGGACTGAGATGAAATAAAATGACCCAATTGAAATCAACTAGAAGAGGCAGGTGGAATTCTGTTATTTCTTGCCCAACCTCCTCTGGCAAGGGGAACTTTAGTTCCGATTATAACTATTTTGAGTCTGGGTACCTTTGTGAGTCATTTGTTGTCTTGGAATGAAAAAGTGAAAAATAACTTTATGTCAAAAATGACAAGGCACATTGCCATGTCAAAGACCATTTCTTAATGTACATTTTTATACAAATCAAACAACAGTAATCTCTTCATTAAAAATTGACTTTAGAGGGCCGGCTGAGTGGCTTGTTAGTTAAGAGTTGGCTTGGGAGAACGAGCTCTGAGCAGCAGGGCCACCGATTCAGATTCTCCATGGGCCAGTGATGCTGCGCCCTCTACAGCTAAGATGGTGAACAACAGCTCGACCTGGAGCTGGGCTGCCGCGAGTAGCCAGCGAAGGCTGCAGTGGGGCTGCAGTGGGCTGCCGTAAGCTACCGTGAGTGGCCAGCAGCCGGCGTGAGCAGCCCCAGCCACGTGAGCCTTTGTGAGCGGCGGTTCAATGGCCAGAGACACATCTGCCTCAGCCAGGAAGAGCGCAATGATCACAGTAACAACATGCACCAGTGAAGCCACGTCCTCCACAACTAGACTGAAGAACAAAAGGACGGCAGCTTGTCTGTTCCCCTTCCCCGATTCCCCAGTGCTGTTCTCTCCCCCAATTCCCCAATTAAAAAAAAAATCTTAAAAAAAAAATTTACTTTAGAGAGCATTGAAAGTGTCATCTTTACTTTAGTTCCGTATTCCAAATTTAATTCAACCTTTTTTAGCATATATAAATATATATATTAATTTTGCATACAAATAGCAACATCTTTATCTTATCAATTCTATTAGTCTTACCATTTTCAGAACAGATATCTAAGCAGTTTATTAGCATTATTTTAAACACAAGGGTTAACCCATAACATACAATTCTTTGAAAATTTTATTTTGATTTTGGATTTTTGTATTCTAGTAACTTATTATGAGCCAATAATTTAGCATAATAGTTTTTATACTTCTTTTGGTCTTAATCATAATAGCAAACTTATAAGTAGACACTATTATTCGACCAATTTTACAGATGAAAGAAAGATTAAATAAATTGCCCAAAATTAACTCATTTTAATTTCAGGCAATTTAACTCCAGTTCCATTTCCTTTAGCAGTTCTGCAAGTGCGTAGTTTCTGGTGTTTGAAAGCATGAGATCTCACAGCTATCAGTAGACCTTCCAAACAGTTTATGATGCAAAAACTTCTCTAGAGGTTGGTGATTTACTAAGTTACTCCATACTTATAATACGGATAGATTCAGGCAGGAAAATAAAAAGCAGTGAAACCTGGAGGAATTTAACCCTGAAGACCTCGTTTTGTTCTCTCCTAATAAAGATGCTTTTCTATTTTTCCAGTTAATTTTAGACAGGAATGTTAAGTTCAAAAAGGCTCTTGTAACCAACATCCATAAAAACAATTTCCCAGAATACTAAAGCTCCCTCCGGCCTGTGTCATGAGTGATATCTATGGTATCTATTAGGTTGGAGGTACTCCCTAATACATCCATGGTTTTCTGCTACACCAATTGACTTGTATGCCCACCTGGAATCATCACAGGTATGTTCATGGCTCTACTATATACCTAGTATGGAATTATGTAATTTTATTAAATTATGAGTATAAAAACAAAGTAAATTAAGAAAAAAGTGGTAGAAAAAAACAGAGAATTAGGCAAAGGTAAGGAAACTGTTCATGTTTGAAGTAAAACTGCAGAACTCTAAAAGGATTCTGTATTCAGTTGACTTTACAAATATTTCTCATTCCATTTTAGAGAAAACCCCCCAAAATCATGAATATTATCATTTACACAAGAAAGATATATACTTTAATCTAAGGATACATACATTAATAATTTTAAAAAGGCCTTGGATTAATATCAAAAGATTGGTGAATGAATGCATATCTGTTTCAAGTCAAAATCAAATATTTAATGTATGTGTCATTTTGAAATGCAACTTTTCCTTTTAAATTGAATCATCAAATACAGTGTTATTGAGAAAGATTAGGGCATTTTTTTTTTTACTTATTTTAGTCCCTTTAATACCACCAAAAAGGTTGATCTGAAAAGAGATCATCAACTCATTTAAAATAAAAAGCATGTGCAAAGTTTGTTTGAAAAGGAAATAAAATTAAATTTGTGACATACTATTTGCAGGCTTCAGCATCAACTTTCATGAGAATGGTCAGAAGGATTTGAAAGGATTCCTACCTTGGTCAAAATAGGAAGACATCACCCACATGTGTAAGGAGACCTACTCATAAGTTGTTACAGCATGTTCCTACAGGAAGTAATTGTGACACACACACACACACCCAAAATTTGCAAAATATTGTTTGCCTCAGCTACTTCATCCCTAAAATAAGAAAATTGCAAAGCTAACTGTGACCCTATTCTAACTTAAAAATTCTGATTTTCTCATAGGGTAAAAATTTTGATTGCATAAAAACTACTATATCAATCTTTCGAAAGATATTTCCATTTAATTATCTTTTTTTCTTTCATATTGTGTACAAAACTATGACTTTCTAGAGTACAGAAAGTAGTCCACTCAAACTTTTCAGAAAGTGGCCAGCAGTAAAATATTGTCATTTAGTTTTAAAAGTTTTAAATATGAAATCAAAATCATTACATAGTGGCAATGAAAAAAATCCTAGTCTGAAATACATCTGACATTAAGATTATTCCAGGAAAGATGAGAACAAAAGGGATGACAAACCTCAAAGCAAAATAAATACATGAAAAACATCTGATCTGTTAAGTACAATGGGACATATTAGGCTTTCCAACTATAAGCAATTTATTAACAAATAATCATTTTTACCTATCAAAGAAATGGATATATGTAGGATCTGTATATGTAAATTATATCAAATAAGTATGCAAAGTGATACATTATATATCTGAGTTTTACATTTTAAGGTATTGACAAAAGGAAATGGTCTAACTTTACTATTTGTTCTTACTTTTGAATGTACATATAGTTACTATTAATATGTATATTCAGTATGTATAATTTTGTGATTCACCACATGTCTTCCTTTCTTTCTTGGCGGATTCAGTGGAAAACCTCAGAATAACAATCAGAAAGGCAAGTCTCAGTAAACTAGGACTTTTGCTTCATGAAGTCTCCCTAATGCCTTTCCACTCTGACCCATCAAGCTTTATTTTATAGACTTATATTCTAACGGTTTGGTGATATTATAGTGCATATACAAATTATCCAGAAATAAGAGCTTAGGTGGGAACATTCCTACCTATTAAGTTAATGAAAGGGTTCAAAATTTACAGCACACTGCTGACACTTTTTTTCATAGACCTATACATAGGGACTGAAGGAAGATACTGGTTTCATTGAATACAGAAGGATCGCCAATTAAATCTGATGGATTGTGACTTTCCAACTGAAGTCCCAGTGAAGACATTTTTTTTTTTTTGCATAACCTTGACTCTTAAAAATGTGGTAGCACAGTTACAACAGAATAGAGACATCTTGTACAAATGCTAAGATAACTGTAGAATAACTTTTTTCAGGGTCAAACAATCTCAAAAGTTTTAATTTTGGGGGTTTTGTGTACAGATCAATTAAGTTTTCTAAGTGTGATGCCTATTAGGGACCCAATTCTATTAAATTTGATAATTTTGATACCCTTAGGTAAAAATAAGTAGAAACAGGCATGTGAAATGTAAATCTTTGACTCCATTTATTCTAGAAAAAAATGACATCTCCTATCTTTTTTATATTTCAAATCATAGCAGTTCAATAGAAGTGAGTAAAAAAACGGTAAAATTGGCAAAGAATCACTTTGAAAGTACATGACTCATACTGGTATACTAAAATAGTCTATATGTTATCAGTATTGAGTTGTCATTAATGCCTTACATTTTGTTTCATTATTATGCTTTATTTTCTAACTACTTTTTAAGCTTATTTTAAGTAGCCATTGTGCTTTACACACACACACACACACACACACACACACACACACACACACACACATATATTTATCTCTCAAAATGCCTGTTCTAGTATCTTATGCAAAGAAAATGCTCAGCAAGTATGTGTTGATAGATGAATTGACTAATTGACTGTCCATGTTGAAAGGAGTCTTTCTAACATTCAGGTAAGGCCAGTGGTGAAAAAGGTGGGAAGACGGAAATATCCCTTCAGGTTTTAAAAGACTAGTCCCTGCCCTATGCTTTGTAAAAGTGACTTGATGATTTACTGAAAGCTTCTTAGTAGTATAATATTGTGCTTTGGTTTACATAAAATTATTGGAATTTCCTCAGCTTCCAAGTGGACAATACTTCATAGCATTTTCTTATTCTGAATTTCATGCCTCTTATTTCAGCAAGACTGAGAATGTATTAAAATGTATAAAACATCTGTTATTTCTTCCAAAATACAGTGAGAGTGATAAAAAATTATCTAAATATAATATGAACTATTCAGTTCTCACTTCACATTAATACTCATCTAAGGATATAAAAAATGAATGGCTGATGATGAAAAACCAAGTCTCAGACACAGAAGAAAAAAAGGGGGCAACTGCATTAAATCTGCTTTCTTTGTGCACTCTTTGTTTTTTATAATAAATGAGACTTGCAGCCTTGTGCAAAAGGCAGAATCTTTACAATCCAAAACATCTCAATTTTCTCTGAAATATTCTATGGATAAGAAAGAGCCTCTTATTAAAGTTAACAATTAGCATTAGGGACAGAACTGTAAATAAAAACACAAATCTTGAATAAACTAATGGACATTAGCCAGCATTCAAACTTTATATACAAAATCAGAGGCTTTAGGACTAAAAAAAAAGAGGTATTTTATACACTTTGCCATATAGCTCATATTATAAAATCAAAGTATTGATATATGTACATATGTAGTGTAAAAGAATTGCAATACACACAGCCACACTGTATTTTGCCATGTATAATGCTTTCCCATATTAATGCACACCCACGTTTTTGGCTCATACTTCCAAACTTTCAGGGGAAAAAAAAATTTTAATTTTTTAATTGTTTACATTTAGGTAATTGTTTTTTGTATTATAAAGGAACTTTAGCACTTATTTTGTAACATCTTATGGTACAATAAGTTTTATGTAACAAATAATTACAAAACACAAGGACAGATATACAAGGTACAAGAAATTTTATGTACCGGTAACAAATTTACGATATTTACACATCACAGAAGGCCAAGAACTCTTTGTCTTTGCAAGTTCGTCCTAAGTTCAACAAAACAGGTTATGGTGTTCCAGGATATTATTTTGCATACAGATATTGTTATTGATTTCTAGAGTTACACTTTTAACTCATAAGCATAAATAAAAGAATTAAAAACATTTATATAGATACAGAACTAGTACTACCCATGTATAATGTGCATCTTTATTTTTCCCTCACAAATTTGGACAAAAAAGTGTGCATTATATATGACAAAATATGGTGTATATATATACACATAAGTATATAAATAGATACACAAAATAAAGTTTTGCAAGGGGTTTTAGTTACTGAGCCATTCTGGTGCCGAGTCCCAAGTGAGTAATTTTATTCCAGGGAGAGCAAGTATCCACATTTCTAATGTTTGTTTAATGACCCAATAGAACTTGGATAATGAGACAATTGAGGGTTGAGAAAGGTACACCATCCATCACAGTGAGTCTAATGCTAGCAACACACTGTTTATTTACAGTGCAATATAGAAAGACCTATGGCTCACACTGCTGAGACAAACTGAACAATAAAAAGTACTTAAAGCCATTTATATTCATTTTACAATTAAACCCATGGGGTAATGTCAAGATTTCTTCTTTTTCTGACAGAGTTATCACATTTATCAACAGCCCTATGCCTCATTTTTCAAACAGTGCAAGGTGGGAGCTTGGATTTCTATAATTCTTGTTCTACTCTAATGGAGAAACAATAAAATTGGTGAAAGAAATAAGTTATTGGACCATCCACTTTATCTCCATAGTTATGTTTATGAGATATGCTGTGTCATTATTTTTTCTCCAGGTCTGTCTTTGATGGTTTCCCAAAAAATTCTCTCAACATTTTTCTATATCACAGTACAAAACAATGTAGTTGTCACTAGATTCCTTTCTCTCTTTTTAAGATTATCCCATAATTTTTAGTAAAGTCTGTAGAGTGAAATATTTGGGATCCTTTTCCTTGGCAATGAAATTGTTTGGTATTGTAAAAAATGATGTGCATATTTAATCTTATCTTACTCAGCTATTCACATGCAGTCACATCATTCATCACCTCCATATTCTTGCTTTTTTCCTCCAGGTTTTAATTGCTTTTATATCATTGGCTCACATTTTCAAAAAGATAATTTCTTAATTCAGGAAAATAATTCTATTCTACCTGATATAATTTAGAAGTGAGGAAACATATGAGGAATGTGTTTGGATACACAAAGTTACATCTAAAGGTAAGTCAAAGTGAGGAGGGTTCAGGGTTTCTGATTGCCTTCCTTCAACATGGAGAGCAGCTCAGTTACGTAGACTAGAGGAAAATTCCGTTACCATTTTAATACCAAGAGATTATTAGCTCCTTATTTGTCTTGCTGATTTAGCCCTAGTACTAAGCATAGTGATTAACATGTGATGACAATCCTTTGCTAGTCATATTTTCCTCTTACCAATACTTTGCTAATACTACTAATTGTTAGTGATAATAGAAATATTTCTGATAATTTTACTCCATAATTTTACAAATATTAAGATTTGGCCTGGGGCCGGCCGAGTGGCGCGATGGTTAAGAACTCGCTTGGGATGCCAGAGGGCCCCGGTTCGGATCCCACATAGGAGGGCCAGTGACACTGCCCTCCACAGCTAAGATGCTGAACAGCAGCTCAACCTGGAGCTGGGCTGCCATGAGTCGCCGGCGGCGGCGTAGGCTGCAGTCCCTGTGGCAGTGGGTTGCCATGGGCTACCGCGTGTAGCCAGCAGCCAGCGTGAGCGGCCAGCAGCCGCAGTGAGCGGCCGTCCAGAAGCCGGCGACTGATCTGCCTCGCCAGAGAAGAGCACAAGATGGTGCCAGCTTGGGCCAGTGAAGCAACGACCTCCACAACTAGATTGAAGAACAAAACGACAGCAACTTGTCTGTTCCCCTTCCCCCAATTCCCCAGCGCTGTTCCCCTCCCCGCAATTCCCCAATAAAAATCTTTAAAAAAAAAAAAAGATTTGGCCTATTGTAATCTCTTTATGTTCTTTATCTTTTTAAATAATGTTTTCAAGGGCATCTATCTTCAAAATGGAAAAGACTTAGAAAAAATCGCATGTACTTTAGCTCACTTGTAAAAAACACTAAATTTATATAATCAAAAGAACAATCAAACTTTGCCTTAGATATGATAAACCTAATAAATGCTTGCTGGTGGAAAATATAACTTGATTGCTGTAATTCAAATTTTAATATTTTACCTATAAATAGGCTCTTCACATCATGACAATTTTAAACATAGGCTATATTAATATCTTAATTTCATTTTTGCTTTAATATCATTATTATAGTTATATAATCCAGGTCTAAAATTTATTGGGGTGACAACTGTTAGTAAAATTACATAGGTTTCAAGTGTACAATTCTGTAATACATCATCTATATATCACATTGTGTGCTCATCGTCCAGTCAGTTCTCCTTCCATCACCATATATTTGACCCACTTCACCCTCAAACATGTTGCAAATACTTTCCATATTAGTTCAGTAATCAACAAAATTCAAATATAATAATGAAATAATCATGTGATTGGATCTTACTGAGCTGTACCCTTTGGGTATTTTCAAAGTAATTTATACTTAGCCATTACTATATAATTGCAACAATGATGCTTATTATTTGGAAAAATGTCCCCATATTTTCCATCAATTTTAAAGACTCATGTAACTGATTTTGCTAGAAAAATTTGATATCCCACAAACCTTTTAGTAGCTATTATTTTTAGTAGCTATTAGTATCTATTATTTTTAGTAGCTATTAGTTGCTATTGTCAGTAACTGTTAGTAGCTATTAGTAACTAAATAAGTAGAGTTATTTATTCATTCTGACATAGGCATCATTCCTTTACTCATTCATTTTTCTAATACTTGCCCTACTATTTGTCCAGCTTTCTTCTAGTACTAGAGGTTTAAAAGTAAAAAAATACATTCTTGTAGTTAGAATCTACTGTGATCTTGCATTTCTTGTTCTTTTCTCAGTATAACTTGATTATTATATAAAGTTTTCAAAGATTCCCCTTCTATTGAAAACGTTTCAGGTCTATTAATATAAACTCAGTATTTCTTAGAACACTTTAATTCTAATAGGATACATAAAATTCAAAATGATGTAAATGTCCATGGTCAACTATATTATGATTCAATATTTTTTAAAAGATTGATATGATAATCTGTTAAAAAGTACTACATTTTCATCTCTCCTATAGCAAGTATAATAAAACCTCATTCCATGTTTTCCTCAGACTTCTATCTCATAAAACTAAAATGTACATTTGGTTTTTCATACAAATTTTATATCCATTTATGGTGACAAATGTTTACTTACACAACTCAAAATTGGCAACTACCTGAAAAATTTTCAGACAGAATTCTCAGTGAAAATTCCATGTTTGGTCCAATTGTATGAGATGAAAAAAATTAAAGTACATGCTAAATCCGTGAGAAAGTGTGACAGAAACTTCTAGGCACTCACCAAAATCCAATTCCTCTTCTTACAGCACACATAGCTACATTGTATCTTTTAGGCTCCACATGGTTAGGTCTGGGCATGTGCCTAAGTATTAGACAAATGGATGTGAGTCAAAGTGAAATGTGCTGCTGCCAGCCTTGGTTTGAAAATCTGTCTTAGGGTGTGTCTCCATGTTCTTCCTTCCTTATGACAGATGGAATGGGAGGCACATGATGCTATTGAAGTCCACCACTTGAAAACAGCAGTAATAAGTGGTTAAGAGACAGATAGATACAGAATGCTACAATGCTGAAGAGTTCTGTTATTCTTTAACTACATATTTGTTAAAACTGTTGCTTATGAAAATCTTATAGAAAGACCAAGGGTCCACCAAACCTATATATAGCTCAGGAAAAAAAGGTTGGGAAAAGCCAGGATATTATTTGTATTGGCTTCTGCTTGATGTATTGGGTTGTCAGAAAAGTCATGACGTATTTTGTCTATGTTTTTCAAAGATCATTTATTTATATAAAGAACAAAGATCAATCAATGATGTATTGCTTGTTTTGTTCGACAACTTTTGCCATCTTTCAGTGAGCTTCATAATTCCTCATTCATAGAAGGACCTGTCTTTATTTTGAAAAACTGAACAAAGTGCTGATTTACAGCCTCATCTGAAATGAACATTATACCACGCAAGGAGTTTTGAAGATAGTGAAACAAGTAGGAAGTCTGACAGCACAAGGTCAGGCGAGTATGGTGGGTGTGGCAGCACATCCCATCTAAGCTCCAACAATTTTTTTTTTAAATTGTATTGGGGAATTGAGGGAGTGGAACAGTGTTGGGGAATCGGAGAAGGGAAATAGGCAAGTTGCAGTCCTTTTGTTCTTCAGTCTAGCTGTCGAGGACATTGCTTCACTGGCCCATGTTGGTATTATCATTTAGCTCTTCCTGGGTGAGGCAGTCGCTCACCGGCCATTGGACAGCCACTCACGGTGGCTCACAGCACAGCTCATGAAAGTGCACACCAGCTGCTGGCCAGCCCCACTACAGCCTACACAGTTGCCAGGGACTCACAGCAGCCCAGCTCCTGGTCGAGCTGTGGTTCACATCTTAGCCATAGAGGGTGCAGCATCACTAGCCCTCATGTGGGATCCAAACCGGGGCCCTGCTGCTCAGAGCTGCTGTCCCAAGGCAACTCCTAACTAACTCACCACTCGACCATCCCTCTAATAATTTTTGACGGGTTATCAAACTTGTGTGTGGTCTCACATTGTCGTGATGGAACACAACTCCTTTACAATTAACAAGCTCTGAAGTTTCTGGATGATGAAATTCCAACTGTCCAACTACTGACAGTACACATTCGAACTGATTGTTTGGTTCCTTGGTAGGAGCTCGAAAAACACGACAACTTTAAAATCCCACCACTTTGACAGCATAACCTTCCTCTGATGAATGTCTGCTTTTGATGTTGTTTGAGGTGAATCATCATGTCGGACCAAGACTGTTTGTGCACCACATTGTTGTAAACAATCCACTTCTCATCACCATTTATGAGTCACTTCAAACAAGGATCCTTTAATGAGCATATTGCAGATGTTTATATGTGCTGTCAAATGAACTTTTTTGAGTTCATGCAGAACCCAAATATCGAGCTTGCTTATGTATCCCAGCTTCTTCAAAGTGGTCATGTGTGCTTGACTGATGGATGGTCAATGTTTCTGCAATCTCCTGTGTTGTGTAACATGGATTTGACTTGATCAATGCCTTCATTTTGTTGTCATCAACCTTGGTGGGCCTCCCTGACCGAGGAGCGTCATTGAGATCAAAATCACCAGCACGGAATTTTGTGAACCATCGTTCGCAGTGGCATTCTTGTAGAGCATTGTCACCATAAACTTTATGCAACTTTTCACAAGCTTGACACACATTCTTCCCTTTATGGAAGTAAATCAGTAAAATATGGCAAAAATGCACAGTTTGGTCTTCCATCTTCAACTTGTTGTAAAATCTCCAAAACTCAGCCAAATCGTTCAATTTTTTTTAGAATGAAACTAGAACTGTCAGCTCTCAAGTGACATAGTAATAACATAGATGCGAATTACTCTAGTACTTCCAAAAATGAACTAGTGCCATCTGTTGCAAACATGCATCATGACTTTTCTGACAATATTTCTCAAAGTACCACTAGAAATAAATGAGCTCAGGAAAGAGCTGGCTGGTTTGCAGGCAGATATTAAGTGTGTTGTAGTGCTTAGAGAAGCCAACTTCTTCAAGACCCCTAACATAAGAGAGAAAACTGAAAAAGGCTTTGAGCACAAAGTTGCAATAAGTTTTATCAGTTAGACAAAGAACTCAGCTCTGCAGCAAAAGATTAAGGATATTGCCTTTCTACTATGTTGAAAGAATTAGGCATTCAAGCAAAGAAGTAAAGAAACATAGCAATATCAAATGTAAAGCGAGACAGAGAAAGAGAGCCAGAGAGCCAGAGAGCGAGAGAGCGAGAGAGCAAGAGAGCGAGAGAGCGAGAGAGCGAGAGAGCGGGAGAGCGAGAGAGCTAGAGAGAGAGTGAGAGAGCGAGAGAG
>NW_017732533.1:231422-266815 GCF_001890085.2 Hipposideros armiger
AGAGAGAGAGAGAGAGAGAGAGAGAGAGAGAGAGAGAGAGAGAGAGAGAGAGAGAGAGAGAGAGAGAGAGAGAGAGAGGAAGAGCGGCACCTTGGGTGTCAATTGCAGCATTTGGAATAAACTGGAAACTAGATAAGAACCCTAATAACTTTTTGAAGTAATTCTATTGCTAAAGAACTATGAGTTTACTCCTCCCCCAAATAAATACATAAACAAATAAACAAATAAATAAAGGACAGTATGTAAAACAATCCTTGGGCTCCCAATGTGTATGATCAAGAATTGGGCTTTGAAAATTATGTAGCCTCCTGGGAGAATAATGCTCTCCAATGCGTATTTCAAGGTGTCTGTAGACAAAAATATATAAGGAAGACCCTTCAAGAGAGTGGAAGCAGAGTCCATGGAGATCAGTGGGCAAGCGATTTCTTTCAAAACGCAGAACCAAGTTCTAATCACAAAACTTCCTCCACTGCCAGTGTAGAGAGGTCTTAAAAATGTCTTCCCAGAAGTATTCAATCATTGTTTTGTGATAGTGCCTGCCATGAGTTTCCCATTCATCCATTTTCAGAATGGATGTCTTATGATTGTCATGTACTTGCTTCACTATCTGTGCTATCTTTTAGTTCATAGGAATTAAAATATAATAACACAGAATTGCTCATGATTGAAAGGACTGAATATCTTTCAGGTACCCTGTACTTTGAAATCAGTGCAGAAATAGGATGGAGTTATAGGCTGACTCATTTGGAGGGAGGATAAGTCTGTTTTAAAATTCTTCTCTTTTTTAAGGGAACAAAATTTGATAATATATTTCAGCCTCCCTTGCAGTACTGTGTGTCCATGTGATGGTAAAAATGTGCTATTTCAAGACCTAGACAATAAATATGTACTATTGAGTTGTCGGAAAAACGGTGACACATTTTTGCAATGAAAAACATAGAAAAAATATGTCATGACTTTTCTGACAACCCAATATTTCCAGGCCTAGTCAATGAAATGTTCCAAAATCTTTACCCATTATAGCTCACTGGGCTGAGCCAACCATGATGTCCTCAGAGATGTCATCAGTTTTCATCAACATGAGTGCCTGTGTGACAGCATGGTTGAGGGCTGCCCTTGACCGTTCACACCCTCCTTGGACTGTTTTGTGAGAACGAATTTAACTAATTTGTCTAGGCAGTTTGTTGTTGTTGTTGTTGTTGTTGTTGTTGTTGTTTTTGTGTTTTGTTTTTTTGTGGGTTTGGTTTTTTTTGGTGAGAGGAGCTAGTGTTATCCTAAACCAAAAGCTAAATTTTGAAGTGCAACTTTCAGAGTCATTAGCCTATATTTATGTTAAACACATTAGAATTCCTCCTCTAGTGTGTACTATGGGCAAGGCAACAGAACCTGCTTGCATTTTCTCAAGCTCTTCAAATTTTTCAGTTACCTATTTTATTTTCAGATCCCCTGTTACTGGTTTGTATCAGACCCATGTAATAGCACACCTGAGCTATTAACTGTCAGATACAATAGTTCTCCCTTTTATATAGATTTAGAAATGGAAGCACAAATAGGAAAAATGAAAATCCTCTTCAAGTTCATAGTTCAGAACTGTTGGACCAGGGACTCAGAACAAGGCAATCTGACTACAGAAGTTATACTCGGCCACTCCGTGGGGCATGGTTATGAGACAGTGCCAAGCTGCTGGGACAACTGCAGTCCCCCACATGACTGCCTTGCTTGTCGTTGCTACTAATATTATAGTGTTAGCAGAGAATTGCTATAGTTTGAGAAATACAGGTAAGATTTAGGGAAATTTACATTACAGCAGAATTCCTTATTTTTAGAAAAGAATTCAACAGAGGACTGCTATAAACAAAGAGGTCTCAGGCAGAGTTTACAGCACAGAAATGAAGATTCACAACATCAGAGGCACACATTTAGTAGATGAAAGTAAAGAGAAGTGTCTAATCTTCTCTACCCAAAATATATGCTTTGTGGAGGCAAGGTTTGCAGTTTTCCAAATATTTTCATGGAATGAAAACACTATTTCCTTCCAGTAAAAGGAAACTTTCCAGAGCTCATAAAATAAAGCACTATTTCAGTCCCCAGTTTTCTCATAAAATATCTTGCATTAGGTGCCATGTGTGGGTATAAGCTCCTTCTATGAGAATATCGGAAAACATAGGATGTGGACTATCTACAGGCTTTGGATTCAAACTAACTTTTATTTTTACATCAGAGTGGGTTCCATTTCTTTGTGTATACACTGTCTCATTTATTTATTAATCATTCTCTCATTCAAGAGGTGTTTATTGGCTGTCTATGGATCCATTACAGTGGTAAATGTAAATTACTAAGAGCTATCTCCAGCATTTAGAGCCATGTCTGGAACATAGTGGACACTAAACAAATATTTAGAAAAATGAATGAGTAAATGAGTTAATAACAGATGAATTAATGGTCTTCGTTTAGCATGTACAACAAACTTAAATGTAATAATAAAGGAAACATGGCAAGCACTTAAAACTATCTATATCAATACTTGAGCATGGGCTACAGTGTTTGGGAGGGAATTACATGAGAAGTGGATGGGCACAATGAGTTTAGAAAGATACAGAATAGAGGACAAGCAATGAACAAAAGCATGGATACACTGTACACAGTGTGCTCCAATAATAGAGCCCAGCTTTAGCATCCAGACTCTTTTCTTGCCATTGCCACATGGCCTCAGTGCCCTAAGATGCCCTTAACAAATAGGTATCCCAATTTCTACACTACCCTGATGCCATTTGATTGCCCAGGGTACCCAAAAGCATAAGTCTAGTACTAAGCACGGAGTATATCACCTAATCACCTTCTTGGCAGGGAGATGCAAGTGTTAGGATAAATGGCTTGCTTGAGACCTGAGGAAAATCACTGCTAGTTAAATAAGAGCACACAAAATTGAGGGAGGAAACCACAGATGTTAAATATAACATAGTTTGAGATAATTGTTTGTCCTCAGAGTTTTGTGTATCTTTTCTTTCAGTATCATTCACTTCAGAAAGTAATTAACTCCAGTCTTGGGTCATAGGTAGATGGTATATATTGGCTCTTCTGATCAACAGAAATGCCAAGGAAAGATAAACATTTATTTAAATCACTTGGATTGTTAAGGGGGTGGGGGGAGAAACATTTAAGAAACTATACTTACATAAAGTTTTTTCTGGCATAATTGAACCTTAATTTTGTTTTTAATTCCATATACAGAAATCCTTCTTAAACTTCTATATCAGTGGTGGCACTACCTACAAACAAGACTTCATTCTCTTCCTCTCTTTGTTATACCTCTATATATAACTATTTAACTCTCTATCTGGTCAGATTTTGAGACTCTGGTTTCATAGCCTAATGACATAGAAAAGTCACGGTTCTATGACTAAAGGAAACTGAGTTCTAGTCCCAAGTGGTGCCATAAATTACCCTTGCTACATTAATATGTACAATGTGATTAAATGAACTTTAAGTTTCCTTCTTGTTGAAGATTCTATTATAATTAATATATTTATAGTTCCATAATAGATTTTCAAGAAAATCAAAAAAATGTAATTAGAAATGAGATACTTTCTTTTAGGGCACTGTCTTTTACCCTTTGACAATGTGATTAAAAAAGGAACAGCTATTTCTGTGAAATCACCTCTTTGTAATTGGCGTTGAGAGTGGAGACCTGGCCCAAGATGTACCAAGTACAACACTACTCCTGGCCACTATTAATCCAAGGATGAGCAATAAATGACCCAGGTTAGCCAATCAGAGTTCTTCCCAGATGTCTTATAAATTTGGGCTGGGGTCCTGAGGCCTCAAAGATCTGAGCTCAATGATTCTGTCATACAGCCTCATGGAAAGCTATTCTGAAAGCAAAAGGCTTCTCACACAGAGAAAGGGTGATGAGAATTTATTAATAGAATCTCTGTTTTACAGCCAGTGAGACCTCTGGCTTGAGAGCCAAATTGCCATTTTCAAGATGAATTAAACATCAACCATTTATATCCCAATGAATCTCCACTAGTAAAAGTGCCATAGAGGTACATAATTATTTCTTTGTACTTTACTTATTTGATATTTTTCCTCCTTTACAGAAATATAATACATATATATATAGTAAGATCATCAGGCACTTGTTCTAATATATATTTCATCTCTTCTGAGGAACATGACATTTTGTCTAGTTTATTTTGTTTCTTTACCAAAATCCAAATGCAGCTTTTGGTACCCCTGGTGGTCCTAGAACCAATTTCCCAGATATGAGGAACGGTAGTTAAGTTTTGGGGAATCAAAAGTTATACACGGATTTTTTACTGTGCAGGTGGTGGGGGTCGGCAACCCTAATTGTGGGTTTGTCAAGGGCCAACTGTGTGTGTATATATATTTATGTGTGTGTGCATATCTATATATATACACACACATATATAATGCTTATAATTTTTGCAAGTTTATTCTTTTATTTTCTTTACCCTTAGAAAATGAATTTCTTATTTAAATTATAACATTGTCATAAGTTCTTAAATACTATTGCTAAAGAGACTAGATATTCAGAAATAATAAGTTCTGAATATAAAAATACAATAAAATACAAAAATTCTAAACATCTTACTCAAGAATGCTACATAATATAGTACATACATAATTGTATGTGTGTGGTTTAAATGGGAGGGAACCCCCCATTTAATGGAATGCAATTTTTACATAATGTGTACCAAGTAGAATTTCACAGGCCATAAAGAATAATGGAACTTGCTCTACAAGGAAGCTTAAATGCTTAATCACACACTTAGCATAGGTCAGTTATTTTAAATTTAAATTGTCATGTTCAATCTTTTACCAATACTTAGACCACAGAGTAGAGGGTTGTTGTTTTTTCCATAGACACATAATTTTTATAGCTTTATATACACACTTAATCTTGGTTATCTATTTGTACTATCTTCTGTTTGAAACTAAAATTTGTATCAATACCTGACATGACAGAATCAGTCTATACTCATATGATCATATTCGAACTATTTGAAGAAGTGCCCTTGGATGGATCCAAGTTTTTAGATCTACATATACTGTAATTCTACAAAATATATATTTTGGATACATTTGGGAAACCCTCTTTAAGAAAAAAAATACACAAAATTATAAATACAAATAAGGCACGGGGGCCTTCCAAAGGGTCCCTAGCAAGTGAGGGTCCCTGATGTTTAAGCTTCATTAGCATAATGTTAAATTTTCCTCTAGGCGTACATCATTGCTGTCTTCCACAAGAGGAATGGACACTCACACAATTTTGTGAATACCTTGGGCTTCCTATAGCAACATCTGCATACTCCTCATAGGTGAATTAAGGGTAAATGGGCCAATAAGAGCATAGGCTATTTGGAGCTCCTAAATATGATCTCCAGAAAACTAATTTGGTATGTCTTAAGGAAGTCTTGTAATAATTCTGTGTTTTATCCCTTTCTGACTCATTGTGATAATTTTAAGAAGCAGACTACAATGGGGTAGGGGAGGAGAAATATTGAAAAAATAATAGTACGCTTAGTCATATTAATTGTATACTATTAATTTTTAGAAAGGGTTACAATCAACCATTAGAATAGCATTAGTATTATACAATATAAGCAGTCTTAATCGTAGCCATGAAATTTATATACTAGTTCCAGTTCTGGAAGGAGTTTGTCAGTTCATTTTTTGTCCAAACAAAAGATTAATTCATAATGCTTAATCCCAACACATCTCAATGCATTTAATTATTTCTGCTTGTTTATTATTTCCAACTCAGAGGATGACATGGCACAATAAGACTAGCATTTTTTACTTGGCATTAAAAGTAACTCTTGCTAAATGAACATATGATGGGATGTAATGTGTTACATGTTGTCTATAGTTAATAATACTATATTGCATACCTGGAAGTAACTAGGAAAGTAGTTCTTGAAAGCTCTCGTCACAAGAAAAATAATTGTAACTAGGTGTAGTCATGAAAGTTAACTGGATTTATTGTGCTGATTATTTTGCAATACATACAAATACCAAAACATTATGTTGTACACCTAATATAATGTTATGTAATTATCCTTCAATTAAAAAAGTTTAAAAGTATCTCCTGCTGAATGTTTAGAAATGCAATAGGTAGACGTGCAATGGAGGGTGTACTACATAGTTTTTGGAGTTCGACAGAGTTGAATTTGAATTTAAGTTCTGCTAATGGCTTGCTGTGTGATCTCCCTGAGCCTCACTTTCTACATCTATAAAATGAAAACAAGTCAAGTACAATAGAATGATTGCCTACAGGAAGTAGGAAAATGAGAGGGGACATAGATTTAAAAGGGAATAAGAATTTAAAATAAAAGAAAGGCCTCGGACAGACCAATGATAATAAAATACACTGAATATGATTAATTCAACCCTCTGCACCTAAGAACTAAATAATTGGAAAATATACAAATATACAATAAAACAGAGACCTCATAGAATATCACATTTTTGTGTGTGTGGAGAAGCTAGTATCATTATAATGCCACTAGATTTTATGATTATTTTGAAAACCATTTGGTCCTACTTTCCTAATATGCCACAGTGGTGTGATATCTGACTTTGTCAGTCTGCCACTAGAGCACCATGAAGATAACAAATTCCAATAAGGTAGACTATTAGCATGAAGGAGCAGGAAGAAGAAACCTGAAGGAAAAAAGAAAAACATCACTTGTGGGAAATGCAAAGAACATGACCTCTGGTGCATGTGGAAACAGAATATGAAGGAGGAATGTATGTTAGGGTTCATGTTCTGTGACTCTGAGGTTGTGGTGATGCATGCCTTATGGTTTATTCCATAAAACCATAATGTACCCTTATCGCCTATGGTTACTTCAGAAAGCATAGTCAGACAGACAGACACACACACACACACACACACACACACACACACACACACACACACACACAGCTAAATGAATCAGTGCTTACACTCATTATGAAACCAATGTCACAGGCATCAGTTACACTTGCTAATTCAAGAGTCCATATCTATTTCACTCATTATTTCCCTTGTGATCCCCTTGTCTTTATCCTCTTGCCTTTATCCTCTTTATTTCTTACTTTCTGAGAATGCTAATTTGGCTAGCATATCAGTCAGGGCCCCAGCAGGAAATAAACGGGATATTCAAATTAGAAGAGTTAATAAAGTAACTACTTACAAATGTGAAGAAACTGCAAGAGATAGTATGATGCCCTGGGGCTAATAACAGGGAACTGTTATAATCCCTAGGCCCAAAGGGGTAGAGAGAAGACATGATCATAACTAAGAAACAGTGGTTGAGTGAAGTAAGCCACATTGAGGGGAGTCATGGTATTTGACTTAGTAACATAGCTATTCTGATACACCTCACTGGGAACCAGCAGAATAAATATTCAGACCTCACTGTCTCCCCTCCCTGCAACATCTCCACTGGCTTGAGGGTAAGAGAGCCTGTTGATACAGGCCATACAGAACAGCCTCCTCACAGAGAGCTGTGAGGAACAGTGAAAAATAGATGTGGAGGGACAAAAAGAAGATATACAGTGCAGCTGATTATAATCTTGGCCAATGAGATACTGTGTTTTTTAATAAAATATGTGTTTGTCAAAGTAATACATGCATTTGGTTCAACGATCAAATAATACAAAGGGGCTTATGAATGAAAAACAACAACATTTGCCCAATCTTCCCATCTCTAAATCTGGACCTTCAAGATACCTTTTTTTTTTTTAAAGATTTTATTGGGGAATTCGGGGAGGGGAACAGACAAGTTGCTGTCCTTTTGTTCTTCAGTCTAGTTGTGGAGGACGTCACTTCACTGGCCCATGTTGCTATTATCATTGCACTCTTCCTGGGTGAGGCAGATTGGTCACGGGCCACTGCATGGCCAGTCACAGCGGCTCTTGGCAGCTCACACTGGCTGCCGGCCACTCATGGTAGCTTTTTACAGCAGCCCACTGCAACTCCACTGTAGCCTATGCCGCCGTGGGCGACTCACAGCAGCCCAGCTCCAGGTCAAGCTGTTATTCACCATCTTAGCTGTAGAGGGTGCAGCATCACTGGTCCTCATGTGGGATCCAAACCAGGGCCCTGCTGCTCAGAGCTGGCGTCCCAAGCCAACTCTTAACCAATGCGCCACTTGGCCTGCCCTCAAGTTACCATTTTAAACCACTTTAAGCTTTGCCTTTTTTAATGGTTACTTTGCAACATTTAAATAATATGCTTACCATCTTATTTCTTGATTTATTGACTTTAAAAATTACCTACTGACTTTCTGCAATGAAAATCAAAGATTTTAGTTCACTTAAACCAACATTCTTTCCTATGCCCCTCCTGACTGATGTTATTTTAGTTCTCTAAAAGTTAACATTGCTTATTTAACAGAAAACTGATTTTTTTCAAGATGCTTGGCATTTTAAAATTATAAACAGTTTATTATATTCGATGAGACAGTTGCTTAAGAAAGTATATCTTCTGGAAACATCCACGAAAGTTTACTAAATTTATCCATGAGCAATCTTGTCTGTTTTATGACAGCTTCACTGAGTTATAATTCACAGGCAGTAAAATTAACACTTTTTTGGTGTCTAGTTCTGACTTTTGACAAATGCATACATATTAAAATATAGAGTATTTCCATCACTCCAAAAATTTCCCTTGGGCCCTTTTATAAACAAACTCCTTCCCCTAACCCCAACCCATCATGACTGCTGAAATTATTTCTATCCCTGTAGATTTGCCTTTTCTAGAATGGCATATAAATGGAATCATACAACATGTAGCTTTTTTTAATCTAATTTCTTCACTTAGCAAAACGCTTTATAGAGCCATCTATGTTGTTGAATATCTCAATAGTGCATATCCTTTTGTTGCCATTGTATGAATACATCACAATGCATTTTTCTATTCATCAGTTTAACATGCTAAGCTCTATAATTTTAAGAAAGAAAATAAAAAAACAAAACAGGGTCTGCAATATCTTCCCGATATAAATATTTATGATATATTGGGTTGTCAGAAAAGTCATGATGCATTTTTGCAATGAAAAACAGAAAACATACATCATGACTTTTCCGACAACCCAATAGTATGCAGCCCTGATTTTCAGTTATTTCCCTAATACTTTTTTTATACTTTCCAATTTCTGTTCATTAATATATTGCATTTTTAAAAATCAGGTCATTGTTTAAATTATTCTAAAGGAAGAGGACATATTTTTAAAATACAAAAGAGAAAAATAATTTTAAGGAAAAAAATTTCATAAGACTCTAACACAAATTTGTGGAATAAAATCACTATTTCTAAAAGTTTTAAAAGCAGAGAGACCACCTTTTCAGAGAAAAATTTTGTAAACTCTAAAATAATTCAAATAATAACAGAAAAATATATCAAATCATAATTAAATTTAAATTATTTCAAATAGAATTGAGAGCTAATTTCATATGTAAAGCTTTCCAATGTGTGTAGCTTCATAAATCATTTTTTCATCAGAATGACAGCTGTTAATACAGTGCTTTAGCTATAAGACAATTGTTATTTTACCTTATAATTTATCAATCATGATAGTAATAAAAACAGAGATCTAATTTTCACCACTGCTGTCTAGAAAATGTAACCTTCTGTAGAAGAAAAACATGACATATGAAAGCAATTTAAGGAAAATAACAACAAATGGGGTAGATTTGCTAACAATTTATAAATAGAGAAATGAAGAATCATTTATCACATCCCACTAAAATATATAAGGAAGGAAAGTAGATTTTGCATAGACTTTATAAAAGATCTTGATGTATTATATGAAATTTCATTTGGAATAAACTTTTATGAGTAAGACAAGATGAAAAGAAAATAATAAACAGCAATTTTTCCAGCAGGAATGTGTCCCAGACTAGCAATGTTTCATCCAGAGCTCTTGAAATTCTGGGAAGAAACTTCTGGGAAAGATAGTTGAAAAATAGTTTGGTCCAATATACAGATGAAATAAACAGCTTGCTAATTGCTTGTGAAGGCAAAACAGATCTATGGGAAGCAAAGAAGAATTTTTTTAATAGCAATGATTTTTTTGTTTCAAATTTTGTCCTGAGGTCATGCTACTTCTAATAATGTATAATGCTATTTACTAATGAGCTCATATTCAGAAAATTTGTCCTGCCAGTTTTCAGGTGCAGCTCTGCTCAATGCACACAGTGTCTTTGTCAGATCCCCAGAGACTTAGCTTTTATTTCATCGAGTCAACATACATAACAAAGTAGCACTTGGGAAGTTGAGCCAGACGTAATAAAGATAGTTTTCCCAGAACAAGAGATGACTGTATATTTACAGACTTCACAATAAAGGAAAGCCGTATGTACAGCAATAATGTCAAAGAAATTTACAATGAGAGAAAGAAATATGAAAGTTGGTTGGCAGAAAGTAAGAAATGTTAGAGGACAAGTTTTACTCATTGCCCTACCCAAACATAGAGGAGAAAACATCGTAACAAGCACATGGAGGCATGATATCAAGATGCAATCATAAGCTTAGTAAAAATTCTATGAGTGGAAAAGGGATCCTAAGCACTTATAAATCATAGTAGAAAAGAGAATGAGGGAATATATAAAAGGGAACTTCATGCCTTCTCCTACTATCTTTTTTTAAGAGCAAATTATGAGAAGTGATTGGGAAGAGTGGCAGGTATTGTGGTTGTGCTGTTCAGTAGTTTTCAGTGTAATTGTAATGAAATCAAAATGTCAGCTCCTCCCTATAGGACCAGTTTATGTTTTCAAAAGCAAGCGTCTTTGCGTGGCCACAAGCTGAGCCTGTAAAAGTGTTTTGATGTTGTGCATGGGATAACTGTCAGCAGCACCAGCAGAAAATTACACAATATTAAGGTCACAGGAGATTTAACATTGTTTTAAGCAACAACAAGAATAGGGCAGACAGAGTTTTGCTAAAACTCCACTTCCAGGGTAAAAGCAGACACATCTCAGTTTCATCAATGGGTGGAATCCATTGTCCAAGTGTTCAAGGTGGTGTCAGAATCTGGATGCCCAAGGTTTATACAGAAAAAAATCTTCAGAGGAACTTGTGAGGGGTCTGTTGAAGCCCCCATAGGGCTTCTGTTGCCTTGTGAACTAGGGCAACCTGGGTATCTTCACTCATCTAAAAATATTCATATGATGCACAGTGCTAGAAGTTGGGGACCTAACAGTAAAGAGGGCAAACAAGTTTTATTCTGTCTTGGAACTCACAAAAATGTTAGCATTAATATGAAGAAAATAAAAATCATAATAAGTGTTTTGTGCTCAAAGAAGTGGGATTACCTAAATAAAGTAGTCAAAGAAAGTGTGTTATTGAACTGCAACCTGAGCAATGAATTAAAAGGTGTCACCCTTGAGAACTGAGGACATGCCAAAGAAAGGAGAGAAAGTGTAGCCTTGGCATGTTATTTAACCTCTCAGGACATCATTTCTTAGTCTCTAAAGAAGGAGCACAGTGCCTGTCCTGTAGGGTTATTAGAGGCGTAGGGAAAACGATCCTGGCACACACCGTAGAGAGGGCGCTGTACCACCTTATCATTACTGCCACCTGAGTTCTCTCTTTCCCTCTGATGAGAAAACCCCTCCCTGACACTCCCTCTGAGTAAAATGACATATGGGTGAGTGATATCAATATTGTTTGAGGACAATTTTAAGAGAAAAAATATCAAGAAAATAATGTATGTATTTCAGGTAATTGATAAAGAAGCTGTTTTATATTTTAAAATAAAACAATGGAGTCTACAAAGTTGAGTAAGAGTCCTAAGCAAGAGTGTTCTAAGGTGCACATGAACAAAACAGCCTCATAAAGAGAATACTGGCTTACCTCCAGAATGCTGCCTGCCTGAAGCCAATCCCAATTCTCTTCCCGCTGTTTTTTTTCCCAAAATAATCACTACACAACTTTATCAGGTAAAGAAGACTACATTTCCTATTATGTTTTTTTCTTTCCTCCCAGAAAATCTAGTATCTTTTTTTTTCCCCCTCTACCTGGGATCTCTTCACACCCTTTTAAAAAGTGACATGCTATAAAAATAGACAAGACAGAGCAGAAGCACCGGGAAGAGCATAGGTCCACAGAATCAATCTGAGGAAGGGAGAAGGTCTTTTTCATACTTTCTTACTCCCTACTCCTCCCCTTGCCCCACCACAGATAGTTTGGGAGAGACTAAAACTACTGAGATCTAACTCCGCAATTCCATATACTGAAACAAAGCAGAGGAGCTGATTGACTCACCCAGTAGGCAAGTAAGATAAAAGACAGGAAAAAGGAACGGGATTCGGATTGTCTTTAATAAAGAACTTAACAATCTAGTAGAAGCCAATAAACACTGTGGTCTAATTACCAAGCAAATTGCCAAAAGACACATAGTCCCATAGAAGGAAGTGTGCTGCAAACACGATTCTTTGGGCTTTGTAATGGGAACTCAAACTAAGCACCCTAAAGTAAATAACAGTGAATGAAACACACTTTTGAGAACTACTACATGAAAAACTCATCATTTCCCTTTAACTGAATCTATATTTTAGAAATAATGTATTAAAGTAGAGACGACAAGAAAGTCTGAGTTTTTTCAGTAAGATAAGATTTTTACAAACATCTTTAAAAAATACGAATACATGATTTTTGTATACAACATTAGCTAATTACTGTTGGTCTGAAAGCTATCCTCATTCAATTCTATTTGGACTTATTCTGGTTTACTTGCTTGATTTCCAGGAAAAGGCAACTTGTGACATTAACAAGAAGCAGGCCTCTGTTTCTCAAGAACTATTGGGAATGACTCATTTATACGCGTAAACAAAAGAATTAAGAAAAGCAAAGCTATTTCACAACTATAAGTATATACTAAAGTTGCAGAGCTCTTTCCACTGAAACCTATAAAGGAACTGTAAAACAATAAAATAAAACAATATTTTCAGAAAATAAGCATAGAGGAAAGCAATAAAAGAAAGTTGAATAACTTGAATTTAAATCGAAAGCAGTTTGCTTCCAAAGGAAGTCAGGAGTATACTGGAATTTGTGGCTTTGTGTTTTTTGTTTGTTTGTTTTCTCCCTTTAACCATTTGGCCTCATTGTAGTCAGTGTTAGAAAATGGCCATTAGCATCACCTACCATATTGATTTAACCAAAGTATCATGACCTGAGACAGTCAATTCTTAGCAAAAACATGGATTTTATATATATATATATATATACACACATATATATATATACATATATATATATATGTGTGTATAGATATATATATATGTGTGTGTATATATATATATATATATATATATATATATCATTAAGTTTACCTCTTCTTTGGAAATGATATACATACTATAGTCTTTAAGTACAATGTACTATATTTTAAATAAGCAGCTCAGGCATAAGGATTCTTCTGGCATGGTGATAAACCTTAGGCAACAAAACAAAACAAAACAAAACAAAAAACCTCTTATTTTGAAATTTTGTATTTTTAATTTTGAAATAATGACAAACCCACAGCATTGCAAGTATAGTAAAAATAACTTTGTCATTCTCTTTATCTAGCTTCCCAATTGTTAAGGTTTTACCACATTTGCTTCATTACCTTCTCATTCTCTCTCTGCATATAGTCTTTTTTTCTGGTAGGATGACCCATCACATCTAAATACTCTAGTGTGTGCTCCAAAGACAAGAACACCCCTATACATTATCACCACACACCCTTTCCAATCAGTAAATGCACATTGATAACAACACTGCTGTCCAACTCAAAGACCCCACTCAATGTTTAACAAGCTCCCTAACAATCTCTTCAAAGGTTCTAGTCCAGCAACTACCCACAATCATACACTGCATTTAGCTGCCATGTCTCATTAGACTTCTTCAATCTCATCAGCCATTCCCCACTTCTCATGTCCTTACGAGTCTTAAAGAATACATCTCTTTCATGTTTTGGGATGACCCTCAACCTGTGTCTGTCTAGAGTTCTCTCATGACCAGCCTCAGGTCATGTGTTCTTAGCATCAAATCAGAGGCATACTATGGCAATGTCCCACCACTGATGATGTGAAAGTTGTCACCTGTTGTCTCCCAGGTTTTTCCATTGTAAACCCTTTTATGGATGGGTGACTGGACCAGAAAGGACAAAAAGATATTGTTAGGGAATTTGGTGAAATTGAATGGGGTCTGAGAGTTGTGTGGTGGTGATATTCTCAATGTCACCCACTGAAAAGCTTCCTCCCCTTGTTTTCATTACTATCTAATGGGAAGATATTCTGATTACATCAATATTCTGTTCCTTACCAAACCCCCCATCCCCCAGCCTTTACATCAATTGATGGTTGTCAGCTGTGTTGGAGACCATTATTAATGGCTGCTAAATGATGTTCATCTAGCCCACCATTTCTTCTATATTTATTATTCGTTGTTCTACCCTGAGGAAGTGTTTCTTCTTCTCCCTTATTTATCTATTTATGTAAGTGTGGAGTGGTAGATTTCTATTGTACCCATCAAGTTGTAATCTAATTATCTCATTATTTATTTTAACACTCAAAATGTTATAGATTAGCTGACTGGGAGCCACTTCAAATTTGAATCTATGTACTTTTGGCCATCATCCTTTAAGAATTTATTCATTTTCTGGCATAATAATATGTTACATACTAATCTTAATACTCATGTTATATGCTCACCTGCCCCAGCTCTATAATCCAAATAGCTTCAGTTCCTTTTAGTGAAATTTTGTTTCTGGAAATTAAATCTGAGTGCTTGGTGTGGACATTGCTACTGGAATGTCATTGCTCATAGTCCCTCTCAGCAAAGAGAGAGCTGGGATATATATATATATATATATATATATATATATATATATATATATATATATATATATATATATTCTACTTATACCTTTCTTAAAAGAAAATAATACTTTAGAGGGAATCAACAGTAGATTAGATGAAGTACAAGATCAAATAAGCTATATATATATATATATATATATATATATATATATTCTACTTATAAAGGTGTATAGATGGGCCGGCCGAGTGGCGCATTGGTTAGGAGTTGGCTTGGGATGCCAGCTCTGAGCAGCAGGGTCCCTGTTTGTATCCCACATGAGGGCCACTGATGCTACAGCTAAGATGGTGAACAACAGCTCGACCTGGAGCTGGGCTGCTGTGAGTTGTTGGCAATGGTGTAGGCTACAGTGGGGCTGGCCGGCAGCAGACATCAGCTTTCGTGAGCTGCCGTGAGCCACCGTGAGCAGCCATCCAATGGCCAGCGGCAACTGCCTGACCTGGGAAGAGCGCAATGATAATAACAACATGGGCCAGTGAAGCGACGTCCTTCACAACTAGACTAAAGAACAAAACGACAGCAACTTGTCTGTTCCCCTTCCCCAATTCCCCAATGCTGTTACCCTCCTCCAATTTCCCAATAAAATCTTTAAATAAATAAATAAATAAAGACATATAGATGTAAAAACTATATTTATATATAAATGTGTTTATATAAATACACCCAATTATACACATAAATCTATAACTCTCAGTATCTAACTATGGATGTATGGTTCTGATGATCTGAGCTTTTTAAGTTTAGAAGTCCTGGTTCTTAAAAGGGACACTGAGGAGGCAGCAAGAGTCCCACTGAGCTTCAAGTTACATCTGCTGCCCTTGTTCTTTGGGCTCTGTGTGCCAAGGGACTAGTGGGCAAGAGCTGTCATACTGGCAGGCATATCTGACTCTGATCATCAGGAGGAGATGAGCTTCTGTTAGCCAAATAGGGCAGGGAGCAAATTTTTGGTACCAGTGGAAACCATTGAGAAACCCTTGGCACTCACTCCTTTGCTCAATTTTGAAATTAAATGATAAAGTTCAGGAGCCTGAGAACATGACAAGGACTCAGAGCCCTCGGTGGAGAGGGTCGAGATCACACCACCAGGTAAGCCACACAGAGCAGCAAGGCTTGAGAGTGAAGGCAATCCACAATAGAATAAATGGTAGAGGGAGATGATAAGTATCCGTCGCAGGCCTAAGACCTATCTGCCTTAGTTGTGGAGATAATATTTTGTACCACTAACCTCTCTCCATTTCCCCCAGGAAAAGAGGCCCACCGGAATCCTGGAGTAGCTAGCTGCTCAGGGAACTTATGTGAAGAAGTGGATGAACTATAATTGACACTGTGTTCTGCCATTCAGATCCCCCAGACAGGACCTAAGGGCCTAGTCCCGCTCCTGTGAGCACTGCCTCCTGACAGAACTCAGCTTTCGTTCCTCCCCAGGATTTGTCCTTGGATGAAAAGAGCTGCTTTGCCGAAGGTCACGGCGTCACAGTGGTCAATGAGAGAATATAATGATCTAGTCCCTGCTCCCAAACTAAGGACAACTTTGAAGGAACACTCAAGTTTCAGATTTCCCTGGACATTTATCTGAGTCCTTATTTGTAATTTCCTGATTTCTCCCTTTGTCTGATCCTGCTCCCTTCCTTTTCCCACACGTGCCAATCATGACAGCATTCTCTAAGAAAAACCTGCACGCCTCAGAATCAAATTCTTAGGCATCTGACATGCAAGAATTGTCAATTTATAGTGTTCACAAAGTATTACTCCCAAGGAAGCCGGTCTTTAAGATTGCCTTGTCCCAGGAAGGGTTTTATTGCTGAGATAAAAGCAGGAGTCCCCTGCAGTTACTTCTTTCCCTGGTTTTTGTTTTTCGATGGTCTGGAGAAAAGATAGGCAAAAACGAAGAGAGACAAAAAACGAAGACTGGAACTGTGAGAGATGTTGGTAGTTCCTCAAAGCAGTGGAGACCCCCAGCTCACTCCCAAGTGGCACCCCAGGGAGGTAGGAGGCAGGGGCCATCTGAAGTTGTTAGATGTGATGGCTCTGACGTGCAACAGGAGCTTTCGAAGAGAACAGGGAATTGTATGCTAAGCACCTGAATTTCCAGCCATCATATGTTCCAGTGCTCTAAATATATGAAAGAAAAAGTAAAGCTGTGTGACATCAAGGGTTCCTTCACGCTTGATCACGGAGTATCCAGGTAGTTACTAATAGAGATAGATAGCAGGCTAAGGGGCTGAGCTGATGTTTTAGAGCTATTTAAGGAGGTCCTAATAATGACTAAACTTTAAATTTTTACTAGTCAGGTGGGATGGATGTTAGTCATATGCGATTTAAAAGATACATTTCCCTACCATCCTCCACTCTCAACCAGTCACATAAAGGTATCAGAAAGTCAAGCTACAATGGTAGTCTAATTAATAATCTTCATTGATAACTGATAGCAATATCAAGATCATATATATATATATATATATATATATTTCTTTGAATTTTCTTGGCACTCATGTGTAATATATTAATGCATATAACCACTGTTTCTATGTCTCTTGATCAATATTCCAGAGTATGATAGACATCCCATAGGAATCAGGAGCAGAAACAAAATGTACATAAACAATCAATAACATATAGCTTTATTAGGAGATGTAACACGCTATTCTCAAAAATTCAGGTTATGGTAGAATGCATACATTTGCATACATATTATAGAGAATAGTTACGAATGACAAAGTGTTGAAAAAGTTGTCCTCTAAAGTTCTGGCTATTCTAAGCTTCTATGATTTTCTTTTTCCTTCTTTCTTTCTTTCTTTTTTTTTTTCTTCCAGAAACTGAGTAGAAAAACAGTTTACCTAGTTTGAAATTTATTTCAAGGAAAAGAGACCAATGTCTGAAAAATATATTAATGCATCTGACAAATATACAAAGGTAACAGCCAAGTGTAAATGTATAAGTATTCGACTGGCACAGTGAGAGGGGCTTTGACTACTCATTTCTTTCAGGTGGAAATGGTTATTAGGATCCAGCTACAATTTAATTGCAGCGTTGTCATGTGGCATTGCACTCATTATCACTCGGAATTCCACTCACCCCTTGTAGCAGACACAGTGGGTGTTCCACCTACCTACCCTTGGGCCTTACCATTCCAAGCAGACCTGACTTCTATCTACCAGCAACTGCGTTTCTGAGGACACACAACTATGGCCTTTCTTTTATATAAGGGACACATGGGAAATCTTTGGGTATAGGATCTGGTTTGGATTTACCCAGATAGCAATACTGGCACCTGATCTTGGACTGCCAATTTTCACAACTGTGAGAAAGAGATTTCTGTTGTTTATAAGATACCCAGTCAATAGTAATTTGTTACAGCAGCCTGAACCAAGATAATGCCTGTGCTATCCAGAGGAAAAAAAAGAAAATGAGTGTCCTGTTTGGTACAGTCAATTGGGTTGCTTGGAAATAAAAGTCAATAATCGAAATATGGCAATCTCTTAATTAATCAATATGTTTTTATTTCTGAATTTCTCATGAAATTTAGTTCCTACAAGTTATACACAGGTTTGAATGTGAGATCACCTCATGCTGAGGAAAAGAACATTCAATAAAGAAACAGCCCCAAGTTTCTGTGCCATCAGCCCTGTTTTAATAAGATCAAAGGATATATTTTGGGAAACAGATGTTAAGTTTATTCTTTATGACAATTTTATAGGTAAAAGCCTTAGGATTTAAAATACCACACATTTATAGCATATTTTATGTTCTTCCAATTACTTTTAAAAACACACATAGTCATATGACACAACCATAATCAAGATATAAAACCACTCTGAATTTAGTGGTTACCAGAGGGTAAGTGGGGAGAGGGAGGTGGTAGATGAGGGATCAAATATATGGTGATGGAAGGAGAACTGACTCTGGGTGGTGAACACACAATGTGATATATAGATGATGTATTACAGAATTGTACACCTGAAACCTATGAATTTTACTAACAATTGTCACTCAAATAAACTTTAATTAAATAAAAAGATATAAAACCATTCTATCACCCTCAAAAACCTTTCAATTTGTTTAAGATAATTTTTGAATTATTTAAATTATTCAAATTAATATTGAATATACCCTTATTCCAGGCCCCTTCCGTTTCCACAAGGCACCATTATTCTCAGTTCAGAATTATCCTTCAAGATCGTTTTTCTATACAATTGCAATTATTCCAGTACTTATCAGTGACAAACATAAATTTATAAATATATTTAGGGATTAGATCTGAATTCGTTGCTAATTTGAAGTCTGTGTTTTCATTTTTTAAACATTATTTTCGATGAATTTTCTCATGTTGTGACAGTCTGTAGTCTTATTTTTTTTAATGTAGATGTTATGCTTGGGGCGTTGTATTGATGTTCTATTAGTTTGGACTTTTCCACTACCAGGAGTAATAATTATAATTTTGTATAGAACTTTTTATAGCCCCGAGTAGTATGCAATATATAATACAACTATAATTTCTGAAGTCTATAATAATGGTATGATTTCACAACTTAGAAAAGATATTTGAAATTATATTAATATTAATTGCATCTGTTTATAAGAGATGTTTATTACATTAAAAAGGCAATTTTAAAAGTCATTTATAATTCCATTATTTTTTCATAATGTTTTAGATGCACATCATTGTAAAACAAAAAAAATCTTCTTTTCCAGTATACTTATAGGTACCAATAGCTTATTTTATTTATATTTTTATATCTACATAAATGTGTTTCTTTTATATATAAGCATATTTTTGCACTTAATCTCATAGAAAGAGAGAGAGAGAGAGGAGAGGAGAAGAAAGGAAAGGAGAGAAGGGAAGGGAGGGGAAAAGAGGGAAGGGGAGGGAAACAGAAAGACAGACAGACCTAGGCTCACAGCTAATTTTGTTCAGTTTTCTACCAATAGAATGTAATTGTGCAACTTGCTTTGCTACTGTAAAGTATATATGCATCAAGAACTATCTTTATAAGTCAGCACAAATACATATATATCATTATTTTTCACATCCGAATAGCATTTCATTATATATAATGCACTATATGTAATATATATAAAATGTATAAATGCACTATTATTCCCCAAAGCTGTTACTAAGTTAAAATTTTTTACACATTTGATAGAAAAAAAACACCTTGTTTTAATTTGCATTTAAAGAGTTTATCAATTTTTACAATATAATTTTTAGTCACTGCATTTAATATGTGAACTGTTGGTCCATTATTTGTTACCCATTTTTCTCATAGGCTGTTGGTTTTTTCTTGTATATTTTGCTCACCTTTTTTATATAGTGAAAGTATTAACCTTTTTCTGTTCAAATGGGTTGTAAATGTTTCTCCCAGTTCTTGCTGCTAACTTTGTTAATAGTGTCTTTAACCATTAATTTTTTTTTTTTGGTGTTTAGGTAATTAAACCTGTCTGTCACACCCCTTATGATTTCTGTGATTTATGTCATAGCTAGCAAGCTTGCCCTACTGCAATATTTATAGTTTCTGTTTTGTGCCTGCTTTTTAGAATGTGTTTATTTTGGGTAAAATGAAATAGGGACAAGTTTATCTTCTTCCAAATGGATGGTCTCTGTTACCAATCCAATTAACTGAAAAATAATTTTTCCCAATGATGTCAAATACCTATTTATCATACCCTAAATTACCCCTCTATATCTCATTTTGTATATACAAAACAGTAAGATGATGTCTCTGGGATTAATGATGGTATGATGGTAAAGGCCAACATTTTAGAGTCGAAACACCTTCATCACGTTAGGTGTGTCACTGTAAGCAAGTAACTTGATGTAAATCTCAGTTTCCTCATCCTTAAAATGAGGATAATGCCTTCCTCCCACAGTTGTCTGAAAGATTTAATGACATAATAAAATTAGAATTTTTGATGTATCCTAGGAATTAAATATGGGTCTCCTTTCTCCATCTCTTAATCAAACAGCTTTTATTAGGTTATCCCAGGTAATGTACTTCATATTGACTCATTCTCGTGGAAAAACTGAACTGAAAATAATAAGAGTTACAGAAGTTTGGAAATTCTAGGAATTAATATAGCACCCCCCCCAATTAATTTTCCTTTGTAGTTGCCTCTCTGTACTGAGGTATTTATAGCATATTTATAGTATCTTGTCTCTGAGGTAGTCAGAGGAGCACATTGTAACCAAATGAGAGAGTGGATGACTATTAATTCAGCTAGCCTGTCTTCATTTTGAAGTATAGCAGGCATTCTTCCAAAATTTGAGGTATAATGACATACATTTCTGCTAAGGAAGTAAGTTTCTTTTAAATTATTCTTTCAAAATAGAAAGAGATACAGAATCTCAATGTTCAGGAAGGTAAAACAGGCTGAAGGAAATTGTCATCAGAGTAAACAATGGCAAATGTATGGCATTTCAATAAAAGTAATGGTGCTCATGGTGTATGAGTCCTTAACGTACCTGGAAAATTGTTAACGTAATTACTTGTACTTTCAATAATGGAGGTAAGGTGGCTTGTAGTATTAAAAAATATACAGACAACATGGTGTTACATATTAAACAGGGCAATTAAAGCAGAAAGAAAATCAAGAGTAGACATATTTGTTTCATGTTTTAAAGGAAAGAAATTAAAGTCAACATATATTTCATGAATTACACGATATTGCCAGGAAATGGGCCAGACACTAAAAGTTATAGTCTCAGAAAATACACTTTCAACAGACTTTTCCATAAATTCCAGAAATCATAAAAAAATAGCTTCATATTAATTTTCAAAGCTTAGGAAATCTTCCATGCAAGTCAAAATATATGTGATATAACTGACTAAATATTTATGATATTAAGAATTTTTTTCATTATGATAATGGTATTATAGTTATGTATATTTAAGAGATAATATTTTGGATTTCTTTAAAATAATCTATTTTTAAGGGTAATGGGTTCAAATAAGATTAAGCCTGTGTGGATTCTCTCTGATTTTACATGTATTTGAAAATTGCTGTAATAAAAAGTTTTTAAATGACATGAGACATTAAATAAATCCACAAATATTGATGGGATGGAGCTCCTATTATATACTCTGTGGAAGAGTAAATATGAATTCACTCTAATTCAAATTCTTTGGGTTCAAATCCCAAACTCTCACTTACTAGCTGTATTATATTAGCCAAGTCAATTAACCCTTTGTGCCTCAGTGTTTTTATCTGTAAAAATTGTTATAAGGTTGTTGTAAAGATTAAATCAGTTCATCCCATTTAAATGCTTAGAACAGTACTAGGCACACTGTAAATACTCAATATCTGTTTACTATTTTTCTTGTGTAGTGGGAATAGTTATCTTTGGTCCCCAGGTGCATTATTCAGATAAGAAATGTCTCAGATTACCCCCTGAATTTTAGGCTCCCAACTCCTGCTTCCATCTTTCCCACCATGGTAAAGCACTTGCATTTTCCTAATGTCTCAGGCTAGTTCATACCTTGGTGCCTTGTACATTGTCCTTTTTCTCTGCATTGCTCTTTTTCTCTCACCTACTTGGTCATTTTCTACATTTATTTAAGATCCAATGTAAGTGTCACATTACCTGACCCCTGTGCCTTGGTTGATATAGGAGCCCCTCATAAATGCTCCCACCATTCCCTTTTTATAACTCCTCCATGGCATTTATTATGTTGTTTTATAATTGTTCCCTTGAGACTTCCAAGGAATGAGAACATATCTTTAATTTCTGTTCACAGCTTTGTGCACAATAGCGGGCACATAGCATGTACTGGATATGAGTATTTATCTTGAATGGATGAATGAATTCATTAACAATTTAGAAAATGAAACTAGTCTGCTCTATTCTGTGTGCTTTTCTCTTTCCTTGAACTGTGCTAAACACGTGGCATGGTTATAATTTTTACTTAAGTACATAGATACCAGCTCCTAAACCTAAACAAATATAAATCTACAAAGGAAGGAATTAATGATTCTACCTCATTGGAAACAAAACCACTACTGACAAATTGAAAACTGATTGCTTGGATCTACAGTATACCAAATGTGAAAAAAAAAAAAGGTTTGTGTAGGGATTCTTAAAGGACAACAGTATGTTCTGGTTTAGATGTCTTCAAATTAAAAAAAAATTTCTCTATGATAAAACTCACATATATCATATGATAAAAGCCACAGTGTATACCTAAAAATTATCTGGTTAAAAAAAAAACAGCCAGAATATCAAATTGATATTGATAGGCCAGAAGCTGATAGAGAAGTTGTTAACATGTAAACTGGAAAAAGAAGCTTTAACCAGAATTTTCTTGAACTATTAGAAAATGAGAGTTTATTCCACCTGTGATTAGTTCCAGAAAAGAAATACTCCTTTAGGGAATAATATACCAAATAGTTACTTTCTGGGATACACAATTTTTTGTTTTTGTTGTTCTCTGACATATTTAATGTTCTAACACTCATCTTCTAAACTTGAATAAGACATTGCATAATTTACAAGTTACTTGTTTAAAAGAGTCTCTTAAATTAATATCAATATATACAGAGGGTGCCAATAAATGTATACATGTTTTAAGAAAAAAACTGTATTAAAATCATAATACTCAATATATACTGATAACAAAAGATGAATATAAGTCATGTGTATACATTTTTTTGGCACCCTCGGTATATTAAGCTCAATTTCAGGTAGTAACAGTATTTGGGTGTTAGAAAAAATAGATTCATTAGCTCATATTATTATATATAATTGATATGTGTTGATTGTCAACCACACCTCTCTAACTTTTATTGATGATGCTCTAATTTTTCATTAAAGACAACCTCATTCCTATCTTCAGTTAAGTGGAGGTGGCCCGGCCCCAACATGAGTGGGCATATGACTCAGTCACAGCCAATTAGAGTACTGCATCTGTGTATATACCCTCGGCTGTTCTAAAATGAATACGCTATCCAGGTAAGAAAAATGAGAATCAGGCTCAAATTCTTTATGCCAAATATTGGGAAAAGGTAACTGTGGAGGTAATCTATAGGGTTTGACTGTATAATTGGCATATTAGTGTTCACAGGGGAAATTAGAATGAAGGCAATGAGTCCCTTCCTGTGTTCATTACATGTGTATTCCAAAATTCACAGCTCAAGTCCTGTTGGACAAGCTCAGGCCATAATTTGGAGCTACAGTAGAATTGACCCCTCTAGAATCACAGGGACACCTGGTGTAATCAGGAACACTGGAAAGTGGGGGAAAAGCAGTGGGTGATGGGGAAAAACCAGCAGGTGTTCTGTTCTCTACACTCCCAGACATAGGCCTTCTTTCCTGGTTCTGAAAGCACCCTGTGTTGATGTTTACAGTTGCAGGAGCACATTGTATTATAATGATGTGCTAACTGCTTTCTCCAGTCAACTGAACCCCTTGCTGAGAGTGATTTTATCTTCCTACTCTAACAACTAGCACAGTGGCAGACACAGAGCAGAAGGGGCATAAATATTTATTGCGATTGAATCATATATTATTAGAATAGGAAGTGTCCTTGGAATTTATTTAGATTCTTATTTTTATAGGTGTGGATATGGAGACATAAGAGGTGAAATTCTGAATGTGAAGCCACAGTTAGTTGCAGAGGGACATTTAGAAGCAAGTCATAGCATCCCTAATTCTGTACTCATTAAACATTACTCCTTAAATGCCTACTAATATTTCTCATTTTCCCAAGTGAATGAATTGTACAAAGGCTCACCACTGGGATTCATACCCATTCCACCATAATGGTGGGCTGGTGGATTAGGCAACTGAAAAATATGTTTACATGCAGAGCTTTCTGCAGAAGAACTCATCCTAAACAGTGAGTGTTGGTGGCAAACTGAACCCAGTAATAAACTTGAATTAACATACTGAGCTGTCAATTACTTAGATTTATTAATGCTCCTCATGCCCTAGTTTTAGATAAAACATTGAGTCAAGTTTTAAAAAACTTGCCTTTTTTAGCTTTTGGAAATTAACACATAATAAATTGCACATATGTACACTGTACAACCACACACAATTTAAAATACAGACAACCGTGAAACCATTGCTACAATCAAGATAATGAACATATCCGTCAGGACCCAAACTTTCCTCATGTTCCTTTATAATAACCATTCCTAGTGACTCTCTCCCATCTGCCCCAGGGAAACAGTGACGTGCCTAAGATTACTATAAAATAGTTTGCATTTTTTAGAATTTTTATTGTTTGCTGTTTTAGAATTTCATACAAACTGAAGCAGACAGTATTTACTCTTTTTTTCTGACTTTTTTTCACTCAACTAAATTATCTTTAGAGTCATCCAGGTTGTTTCTTATATCAATGTTTCATTCTCTTTGATTGCGCAGTATCCCACCCAGTTTTTTAAAATCCATTCAGATATTGATGAACATTTACATTGCTTCCAAGTTTTGACAATCAAAATAAAATGTATATCAACATTTGTGTACAAGTCTTGGTATAGACTTGCTTTCTGTTTTCTTAGCTGAATACCTAAATGTCAAATGGTTGCATCATATTAGAAATGTATGTTTAACATTTTAAGGAACTGCAAAACTGTTTTCCAAAGTGATTTATTATTTTATATTCCCAACATCAAGGTAAAAGTTATGATTCCTCCTCATTCTTGTTTTAATTTTATTTTTGTATTTTCAATTACAGTTGACATTCAATAACATTTTATATTAGTTTTAGATGTACATCAGAGTGATTAGACATTCTGTATATATATATATATATATATATATATATANTATATTAGTTTTAGATGTACATCAGAGTGATTAGACATTCTGTATATATATATATATATATATATATATATATATATACATATATATATATATACATACATACATATATATATATATATATAGACATTTTCTATATATATAAAAATTTATATAATTTACAAAGTGATCCCCCACGATGAATCTAGTACCCACCTGGCACTATCCATAGTTTTTATATTATAATTGACTATATTCCCTATGCTTTACATTACATCTCAATGAATATTTTGTATCTACCAATTTGCACTTCTTAATCCCTTCACCTTTTCCTTCCATCCCTCCAATACTCCTCCCATTCAGCAAACAACAGTTTGTTCTCTATGAGCCTGTTTCTGTTCTGTTTGTTCATTTATTTTGTTCTTTAGATTCCACAAATAAGTGAGATCATGTGGTATTTGTCCTTCTCTATCTAATTTATTTCACTTTGCATTAATACCCTCCAGGTCCATCTATGCTGTCACAAATGGTAAGATTTCATTCTTTTTTATGGCCAAGTAATATTCCTATGTATATATGTAACACTTCCTCCTTATCTAATCATCTATTGATGAGCACTTAGGTTGCTTGAATATCTTGACTACTGTAAATAATGCTGCAATAAACATAGAGGTGCATATATCTTTCCAAATTAGTGTTTTGGATTTCTTTGGATAAATACCTAGAAGTGATATTGCTGGATCATAAGGTGGTTCTATTTTTTTAATTTTTTGAGGAATATCCATAATGTTTTCCATAGTGGCTGCACCAATTTGCAATCCCACCAACAGTGCGTAAGGGTTTCCTTTTCTCAATATCTTCTTCAACACTTATTATTTATTGATTTATTGATGATGGCCATTCTGACAGGAGTGAGGTGATATCTCATTGTGGTTTTAATTTGCATTTCTCTGATGATTAGTGACATCAAGCATCTTTTCATATGTCTATTGGTCACATGTATATCCACTTTGGAGAAATGTTTATTAAGGTCCTCTGTCCAATTGCTAATTGGAGTGTTAGTTCTTTTGGTGTTGAGTTGTATGAGCTCTTTATAAATTTTGGATATTAACCCATTATCAGGTGTATCATTGGAGAATATCTTCTTCCATTCATTAGACCGTCTTTTCATTTCTTTGATGATTTCCTTTGTTGTGCAAAAAGGTTTTTCAGTTTGATGTAGTCCCATTTGTTTATTTTTGTTTGTTTGTTTCCCTTGCCTGAGGAGATATATCAAAAAAAAAATTACTAAGAGCAATGTCAGAGAGCTTATTACCTATATTTTTTTCTAAGAGTTTTATGGCTTCAGGTCTCACATTTAAGTCTCTAATCCATTTTTGAGTTTATTCTTGTATAAGAAGGTAGTCTAGTTTCATTTTTTTTTGTATTTGCATGTATCTGTCCAGTTTTCACAACACCATTTATTGAGTAGACTACCTTTGCCCCATTGTATATTCTTGACTCCTTTGTTATAATTTACTGTATAGGCACGGGTTCCATTGATCTATGTGTTTTTATGCCAGTACCATGCTGTTTTGATTACTATAACCTCATAGTATAATTTGATATCAGGTACTATGGTATGTTACCTTCAACATTGTTCTTATTTCTCAAGATTGCAGTGGCTATCCGGAGTCTTTTCTGGTTCTATATAAATTTTAGAATTATTTGTTCTACTTAAGTAAAAAATACCATTGGTATTTGTATAGAGATTACGTTGAATCTATAGATTGCTTTAGGTTAAATGGACATTTTAATTATGTTAATTCTTGCTATCCATGAGCATGGTATATTCTTCCATTTATTCTATCTTTTTCCATTTCTTTCTTCAATGTCATAATTTTTCTCCTTGGTCAAATGTCTTCCTAGACACTTAATTTAATTAATTAATTTATTTATTTATTTTGATGTAATTGTAAATGGGACTTAAGGAGCATGAGAGAGGCCATGCTGCACACTGAGACCAGCCACCACAAGTATCAGGCTTGGGGCAGCTTGGCAAGAGGCCCAGGGTACCCCAAGGTCTGCTGCTGTCTGCCAGATGCCTGTCTTGGCTCAGCCACTGAAAGAGTGATGGGAGGTAAACAAGTTAAATGAGATAGCATCTCAGGCAGTCATCAGGGTGAGGGGAGTGGTGTTCCCCAGGTCAGTGCAGATTCAGATTTGGTGCCAGTGCTTAGCCTAGTTCCACTCAAAAAGCTCAGAGCACATCAAGGCCAGCGGCCACCTGCCTGGGGCCCACAGATTCTTGAAAGTTGTCCAAGTAAGTCTGCAGTGTAGGCCAACCCTTGGTGCCTGCCTGCTGCTGACCACCAAAAATGGTGGTGTGTGCAAGTTGGGTGAGGCGAGGTCCCAGGGAGTCATCAGGGTAGGGCCAGCAATTTCACCAGGCCAATTCAGATTGAACCATGTGGGGATAGGGCTCAAAACAGGAAAAGATCACACCCACCCACTGGCTCCATAGAAGGAGGGCTCAACACAGGGTCACTGAGGCTATCTGTCTAGACCTCATTCTGAAGCCATTCAACTCAATCTCTCCCTGTATGTCTCTGGCATTTGCAAAATCAATGTCCCTCCACTGGAGCCCAGCATGAGTACCTGGGAATGAGAGAGTCTGTATGCGGGAAACAACCGGGTTCCTGGTAGCCTTCCATCACATGCAGATGGCCAAAATCCCTGGCTGATTTTCACAGCCAGATTTTGTGGGGGCTCCTCTTCCCAGCCCTGGTGCTTTGAGTTGGGGAGCCCAGTGTGGAGCTGGGACCCCTCACTCTTCAGGTGGGACCTCTGCAGCTGAGCTATCACTCCCAATTCTCATATGGGTATGACACTAGCCTGTTTTGATTCTGCATCCCTCCTACCAGTCTCCACGTGACTTCTTCTTTATAGGTGTTCTGTTCAGCTAGTCTTCAGATGGCTCTTGGTTGATTGTTCTATAATTTCATTGTAATTTTAATGTGGTCGTGGGAGGAAGAAAGTACAGTGTTTACCTCCTCTGTCATCTTGACTGGAACGCCTCCTTCACATTCTGGCTAACACTTATCATGAGCAGTGTTTTTTCTTGTTTGTTTTTTAATTTTTATTTTTAGGCGTTCTAATAGATGTGAAATGGTATCTTGTTATTTATTTATTATTTATTTTTGGTGTTTTGTGTTTTAAAACTAATGTTTGGTGCCTGCATATTTAGAATTGTATCTTCTTGGAGAATGGATCCTATTATCATAATTTAATGTCCTTCATTAACTCTGGTAAAGTTTCTCTTTTTGAAAGTTACATTGTCTGATGTAAATATAGCTACCGTAGCTTTATTTTAATTTTTTTCCACTTGATAAGTTTTTAAATCTTTATTGCTATAAATTATGTATCTTTTTTATACTTACAATAGGTTTCCTATAGGTAACATATAATTGGTCTATTCTTTTTTAAAATCCAATTTGACAATCTCTGTCTTTAAATTGGTATGTTTAGATCCTGTGTATTTAATGTGAATATTAATATGGTTGATTAAAAATTTCATCTTCTTAGAGATTATTTTTGTCCCATTTCTTTTGTCCATTTTTTAAAAAATAAATTGAACACTTTTGAAGATACAATTTTATTTCCTCTCTTAACTTTTATTTATAGCACTTTAAAAATTGCTTGGTGGTTGTCCTGGGGTTTACAATATATATCTTTAATTAATCAGAGTCTACTTTCAAATTTATACTTCACATAGTGTAAAGACCCTACAATATATTTCCAATTCCTTCTTCTCAAACTTTGTGCTATTGTTGTTGTACGTATTACATTTGCGTAAGCAATAAATGCACACACACTGCTACTATCATTCTTTAGAATGTCAGTGAACTTTCAGAGCCGTTAATAAGGTAGCTCATCTCTCCCTACCTCTGAAAATTACCCAATATGGCTTCAGATTACTGAGTACTCTCTGGACTCTGAGAAAACTCATTTCCTAACCCATATCTGAAATATAGTAGGCACACAAATAAATACTTGGTGAATGAATAATGTTTTCTTTCCTGAAAAACTTTGTTTTACAGAAGTAAGCAAATCCAGGAAATAATTTACATTTATTTTAAGATAATATTCATTCTAAAAAGGAAGTATGCTTACCCAAACCTCTAGGAGAGGTTCTTAGGGAGTGAGGCAGGGAGACAGAAATGGAGAATAAAATATAGAGATGGGCCATTTCAAAACTTACTAAATGACAAAGCAGAGTTAAGTAGGAGGCAAATATTCAAATAAATGAGATTAGTAGGAAAAGCTTATTTTCTATTTTATGTGTGTATTTCTTTCCCTGATAAATTTAATATTTAATTCTTCTGGAACAGGGCTAACTAAAGGAGGCAGAATAATTTAATAATCATTTATTCTTGGTCTTTTACTACCCATTTTGCATCTTAAGATTAATATAACACGGATTATTATTCTATATGGTTACCTCTATGAAATATTTAAGTACTTATATTTCATTCAGCACAAATATTACTAAATATTTTATATACATTATGTCATTGGCTCCTAGATGACAACACTGTTTCTCATATTTCATAGTATTTAATATAACCTATGGCATTCACTGTCTTATTTGATCCTTTCAAGAATTCCAAGAAATAAGTATTATCATTCCCATTACATGGGTTTGTAAATCTGAGACTCAGGGATATTATTAGATAAGTGATAGACTTAACCAATGAGTGCGAAGATCAAATCCAAGTCTAATCTCTGCACCGTGCTGCATCTGGGACATATGTCATCCAAGTCATCTCTGATGTCCCATTGCTACATTGCATTTGACTTCTCCTATCCAATATCAATCATGTAGTCAATCAAACCAAACCAACTCCTATCATAAAAAAGATAGCAGCCTGTCCTCATATATTTAAAGAGATCTCTAATTAGATAGATCTATTTGCCTTACTGTGTAACAATATTCTTTTAATTCATGGTAAATTAAAAATTCTCAGAAAACGTCCATTTATCTCCAAAATTAGTTAATAGTGCTCTAACTAAATGCAGTCACTTGGATGTGATTTATTAAAGAGTTTTTAGATGACACTATCACCTGCTTAATGACTGTAAGCAAAATGTGCTGCAAATACAATGAATATTTCATTTAATTAAGTGATTACATCAAACATTAAACTGAGGATTATTTTGTTGCATGTTCATGGAACAAATGTTCTAATTAAAGTATGTAAATTATTAGAGATGGCCCATATCAGTAGCATTTCATTAGAAAATAAAGATTATGAATGACCTTGAATGATACCTAAAGTGAATTATTCAGAAAATATTACTGTTGCCAGATATTTGAAATTTTGATAGAGAGGAACAGAGACTCATAACTCAAAATTTGTATAATATTGTCCTTAGCTATAAGTGACTGACAACCAATAATGCCAAGTTTAGAAGAACTGTTTCTCATGGTACTGAAATTATTTAGAAGAGAGCAAAAATTGCCACTTTTAGAGCAATATGAACTCAGTTTGCATGCTAAAATATAGTTTGTTTCTCAAAGAATATTAAAATAAAAGCTTGCCTAATAAAGTTCTTTTCTACTGATTGTCCTTATCACATTATTTATTTCTAAAAATAAATATTTGACCAGTCCTCATTTGTATGTTTACAAACAAAAAGATAAACAAATATCTGAATGAACATCTCAGCAGAATACGAGAACACACTTTCCTTGTCATTTCTCAAAAGCTCTCAGTGGTTTTACAAATTGGATACTGTGTTTTTCTGTTTTAAAAGTCTTAACTATCGTGAAACTATTCCCCAAATTCCAAATGATGAGTAGATATCATTAAGTAAGCAACAGCACCACTCACTTATGTATCCTGATAAAATACTTAATCTAATTAGAGAATGATTACAGAAAAAAACTTAGAGAAAGTGAGTCTTTAATGGATGTAGCACACTTAAAAACTGGCCATAATATTTATTTTTTAAAGCCCAAAAGAATTGGTAATGATTTTATTCTGCACGAGTGAAAAAGCCCTCGTTATTCATATTACAAGGCGTGGGACTGCTTTGCGTTCAGCCAGTTGCCTAAACGAGAGGAGGGTGGAAAAAGCAGACAAGGATAAAGAAGGAGGATGTTGTAAATAGAGAAAGGGGCTAGAGACATAAAATGATGGAGAAAAGCAGAATGAGAGAAACTTGTAAGAACTTCTTAGGCTCTAGGCAATTATCTGTGATGCCTTGTCCCTCACATATCAAACATCAAAATGTATTCACATTCTCATTAAATACTGTTTCTATCTAACCATGTAAAAGAGGTGTGTATTATAACCAATTAGATAAAATTGCTATATTTTATGTATTTTTAATATTAATCCATTTTAAATGTACAATTTTCTTTCTGTATTTTGGAGCAAATAATTTTTAGGTTTCTAATATTTTCACAGGCTTTTGAAAAGCGAGTAGGCCCAAGAAATTGTGTCTGTAGGAGTCACTGAATAATGTAGCCCTGCTAAGGAATAATTTGACTAGTGGCCATGAAGTTACATATCTTTGACCTACTCACGTTGGGAAATGTTCAATGTGTTCTACTACTTGTCTTTAAAAGCCTTTAGTGGAACTGAATGCAAATCTTGGTATACCATCAAGGTATACCTTTCTTAGGACCTGTTTTAAGATATTATGTAATATGAGTTTGAGTTTAATTTTGACATTTTATTCAATTCTTTATAAGATAATGAATGCATCTTTAGTCATAACTACTTAATAAGGCTACCTTGACTTCCAGAGCCATCCTTACACAATTTGTTCATTTCCATATAAGTCCTTCCATCATCCAACCATAATAAAAAGCCAAAGATAAGGATTAAATAAGAGGAAAAAATAGGAATAAATTTGGAAAATTATGTAGTCATCATTAATGTAACAATAATACACAAATGATATGGCAGGATCCATGGCCCTGTTCTCAGAGTCAATAATTACCTTTGTTTTAAACACCAATAAGTTATGTTAAATTTTAATTCCCCCTCCCCCAAATAAATAAATGACAATTTATTCACGTCTTTTATCAAAGCTGCCAATGGTTTACCAAAATAAAACATGTCACTTAAATATTGAGGGTGGGTTTTATTTTAGACCTTCCCTTACCCTACCACTAGCTTCCCAAGATACCCAGAATGCCTTTCATGTTTGCTGCTCACACTCCTAACAGCTACACTCCTCTTCACACTTTTGTTTGGAGGACCAGCTTCAATTCCTGATAAAGATTGACAAAATAAATTCTTAATAATATGCCACTTTTTTACCGTAAGGTAGGACCCCCATAAACGTAAATGCCACCTGGGGTCAGGGCAAGTATCACAACCATATGAAATACCCTGGAGATCTGAAAAACCCAAATTCCAAATTATACTTATAACATGTAAAAACATTCTTATAGCCAAACAAAATTGCTGCAGTCACCAATTTTCAGACTCTACAGTAACCCTTAATATGCAGTCATTATGGAATTTTATTATATTTAGTAATTATTCAGTAAATAGATGGATAGACTAATTGAACAACAGAGGGATGGTGGAATAAAAGGGTGAATGACTTTTAGTTAGAACTGTTGTCTTTGAGTACAGCCACTCAAAATTAAATAGGTAAATAACACTTGTTTTGCCTGTGAGTGAGACTAATTCTAACTAGAGGCTTATTTAATGTAAAGGTTGTTGATAGCAAAATAAGCATTTCACAGAAAAGCAAAAGAATACCAGAAAGTACTCCTTCCCAATACTAGTGCCTGAGGAAGGCTGTAAAACATTTTAAATGCTTTATGTGTTTCTACTAAGACTAAGTAACACGTGAAAATATGGAGGTGAAAATGCTCATTGTGACCATCAGTCCAAATGTCTAATTGTACATAAAAGAAAACTGAGACCCTGAAAATAAATATTTTTCATAAACCAGATACATTTCATAAGACCAATACTAGAATTCTATGTGTAGGATTCTTTCTAGAATATCTCACTCTTTAAGGAAAAGCAGTTTCTTATTAATTATGATTATTTTTTTCCATGAGAAATGTATTTCCTCAAAAGTTGGAGGAACACATCATGTTCTAATCAGTACAATGAATTAAATTAATGTTTCTTAAACTGTAGATTTATCATAAATTTTGAAGTTGGATAGCATCAGTCCTCCATCTATGTTGTTCTCCTTCAATATTGTGTTGGCTATTCTTGGTCTTTTGCTTTTTTATATAAACTCTATAATCGTTATGTTGCTATCCATAAAACAACTCTGTGATTTTGATTGAGATCACACTGAATCTATGGATCAAGTTGTGAAGAACTGACATCTTAACAAAATTGAGTCTCTACCCATGAATATAGAATATTTGCCCATTAATTTAGTTCTTCTTTGATTTATTAGAATGTTATAGTTTTCTTCACATAGAGCTTGTGAAAAATTTGATAGATTTACACCAAAGTATTTCATTTTGGGAGTCTAATGTAAATGCTATTGTGTTTTTAATTTCAAATTCCACCTGTTCATTGCCAGTATATAGGAAAACAATTGACTTTTGTATATTAACCTTGTAGCCTACAACCTTGCCATAATTGTTTATTAATTCTAGGAAGTCTGTCTTTCTTTTTCTTTTCTTCCTTTCTTTCTTTTTTTAAGTTCTTTTAGATTTTCAACATAGATGAACATGTCATCTGTGAAAAAATACAATTTTCTTTTTTCCTTCTCAATCTATATAACTTTTATTTCCTTTTTATGTTTTATTGCATTAGAACTGCCAGTATGATGTTGAAAAGTTTTGATGAGAGGAAATATTTTTGACTTGTACCTGATCTTAGTGTGAAAGCTTCAAGTTGTTCAACAGTAAATATGATTCTTCCATATTTTAACCTGCTTTAATTTGGATATTCATTCTTTTCGATTCACATTTCACTGTGATTTGCAAATAAAGAAACAAAGGATGCCAAAAATATATTTCAGCCATAAATGACTTTATTATGTGATAGAAAAAAATTCCTTTGGAGAAAAAAAAACACAACCTAGTTCAAAACTTATGTTCCATTAATTGCTTTTTTATATGTAGGTTACAGCATAGTAAAAATCTCATAGGTAATGAAGATTCAGGGGCACATTATTATAATAACCAAGGGAAACAACCTTATGAATAGTTTTCAATTGCTTGGACTACTGGCATAATTAGCCACATGTAAGGCTTGGTTGATGACTGCCAAGAAAGCTGGAACTAAGGAGTTCAAGGCAGAGAGGGGAGACTTCTACTCCCACAACAGAGGCTACTTCCCAATAAGCAGAGATATATTTAAAACTCTCAATGTTGTCATTTAATCTTTTAGTTAAACACACACATACATACACACACAATCAGTGGTAATATCAAAAGGAAAATGAAGTAGCATATTAGTTATTAGGGCTAAAACTGAAAGACTCTTACAAACTTTTAAACTACACTGTTATTTTCACCAATATTATTCATATTCAAAGTACAATCATAACATGAGTATGTAGTTAAAGGAAAAGGAATGAGAAAATATTTGTAGAAACACTAATAATATATACTTTCAGTTTTGTTTTTTTGATGGGTGAGGATTTTCCTTTTCTGAGGTATCTTAATTTTTAAATTTTTATTAGTTTTAGCTGTACAACACAGTGCAATAGTTATACTTTTTACCCCTCAAAGTGGCAACTCCTCTCCCCCAATCCACTGCCCCACTCCCCCCCCCGTGTCATACATATCTATTACAA
>NW_017732533.1:267055-320650 GCF_001890085.2 Hipposideros armiger
ATGATCTCACTTATATGTGGAATCTACTTTCAGTTTTGACCATAAAGAGGTAACTGGTGTTGAAAAAGTTCTCCTGCCATAAATACCTATAAAACTGGGCAAAATATATGTCATAACTTGCTTCAGGGATTGTACAACAGGCAGCACAGAACTAAGACTCTTGAGAGATCCTTGACCTCTATAATTGTTTTGGCTTTCTGCCTAGAGACGCTTTCTAGAGGTGGTACAGAAAGAGAGAGCCTAAACAGAACACAGCAGTGTTACTGTACTGAGGAGACTGAGGTTTGAGGCTCGTCAAATGGCTGAAATGCAACAGGCAGGTTACTGGAAGGAAGGGAGTTGTGCAGTACAAGACCTCCATAAATCTGTATAGAGAGTCTACTTGAGTTTGTCTGAATATTTAGCTACATTTCTTCAGGGCAAGTCTCCAAACGGCCAAGCAAAGAACAAATACCGGAGAAATAATGATTACTAGAGCATGCAAAGGGCTCTGAATAAACTACTACAGCATGAAGGAAAGACCCTGAGGAATACTCAGGGCATTCAGTAGAGACCTTGTAAGAACTATAGCTTATATGTAAATATAATAGAGCCCCAAATTAAAGGCTACTTTAGATCCTCCATATAAAAGCTTTAAAACAGTCTTTGAAAGGAAAAAGAGATACCCAAGTAAATTAACTGCTAGCAGAAACAACACCTAAAAAATTTATTCATAACAGAAAATAACAAAATCTAGATACTCAGCAACATAAGACTGATAATGTCCAGCATAAAATAAAAATTACCGGAACTAAAAAGATAAAAAATAATGTATTTAACCAGAAGGTAAAGCTATCAATAGAAATAGACCTAGAAATCAGACATATGAAATCTGTTAATGCTCCCTTAGAGTTCTTTTAGTTATTATCTATATTTTTAGTTATTTGTATTTTTAATATTTTTATATGTTTATAATTCTCTGCCAAAGTTGCTAAACTTGTCTTTAAATCCTTATATATTTTAAGCACACTTATTGTATCATTTCATCTGCTGATTTGATTATCTGGATATCCTGTGTATCTGTTTCTATCGTCACTTTTTCCTCTTGGTTTTTGATCATCTTAGTTTCTAAACACCTGATTATTTTTGATACAGTGATGAATAGTGAATATAAAAACTACAAAGGTTTTTTTGAGGCACTGAAAAATGTTCTTTCCTCTAGAAATGTACACTGTTTTCTGTTATGTAGGATAGAGACGGGTAATCTTACAACAATCATGAGTTACATTTGAAGCTGGGTTTCAGTTTTGGAGATTATCGTTATAGTTTCTGATTACAGTTAATCCTAGGGAATAGCCTCATGGTATTTACCAGGACAACTTTTCCTTGGCTCTTTCTCAATTCAAACTTTTGTCTTCTAAACTCCGTGTAGTTGTTCGGCTTCTGAGCTTCTCACCTATTGATAGGTATGGAACCAGCCATTTATTTCCTTACAATAGGAATCAAAGGACACTATACATAAATGGCTGTGTAAACATTTTAGGGTTTGTCAACCAAGGGGCAAAATTGAGTATATTATATAGGTGATTATACATCAAAAGAGAAATCTCCTATCCTGTCCTGATCCATTTTCACGGGGAGAGCTATCATGGGTGGTCAGCACACTTTGTGCCCAATTGCCATATGGAAGAGACATTACCCAGAGTTAGAGTGACCGGCCCAAGGGGAGAGGCCTCCTGGACCAAGCAGGCAAGGAGAATAGGGATAAGAATTCCCACCATCACTTTTACTCTCTGCCTCATTGAAATCGATATGTCTGTGTACTGTTCTCTTCCCTTTGAGAGCCCAGCCATCTCCATTTGGGAACCTGGCCGGAGTGGAGTCAACTCATTGAGCTACTGAATCACAGACTAAGATTCTAGGTCCCAGGCAGTTGTAATGAGTGGAGTCCTCGACTTTTAGGTGGAGACCAGCATGAACCATGGGCAGCAGCAACCCACAGCATTTTGCTGGGGAGGCAGGGTGAAAGTAGAGGGGGGAAGGGGTGGAGACCTTAGTTCTAGTCTGCTCAAGGGTGCATGTGGGCAGTGCAAAAGCTGGCAGCTAGCTAGATTTGATGTATGGGCTCAGTTTTACTGAACTTTGCCTTAAAGTAAACAATGAATCCTGATGCCAGGCTATCCATTTCATTTCCTTTTTTAAGATATCAATCCAGAAAAGTCTCAATGCCTAGATATAGACAGTGATTTTTAAAATATATTTTTAAGTGTTTCTGAAATTTTTTTTTTTTCTCAGAGGAAAGCTTAGTTTAAAAATCTCAGTATATCTTGTCAGCCTCAACACTACTGACATTTTGGGCTAGGTAGTTTTTTGTTGTAGGGGACTATCTTATGCACTATAGGCTGTGTAGAAGCTTGCCTGACCTCTACCCACTGTAAGCCATTATCACTGCCCCAGTTGTGACAACCAAAAATATCTCTAGGCATTACCAAATATCTCATAGGGAAACAGGGCCAGGGTTGGGGGGGAAGGGGATGGGTGGCAAAATTGCCCCAGTTGAGAACTACTGGTATAAAATAATTATGTCATCATTACCAGAAGAGGAGGACGCTGACCATATTTTGAAATTCCTTAAAATCTGGTTCTTTTTCTGCAAGAATTAATAGTGTACAGCATTGTAAACATTATATAACAAATAAAATGCCTGGCTTTGTGTTTTCTGTATGAGAAACTATTTTGGTGAGCTAGACATGTACCTAAAAATACAGAAGGGTATAAAACTACCTAATAATATATTTAGGTTATGTCAGTAAATAACAAAGTTATTAAAATTCGATAATTAAATTACCCATGTTTACAATCATTACATGTTTACAAAATAACAGGCATTTTTCTAAACTTATTTTATATTTATTATCATATTTTGTCCTAAGAATAAGCCTAGGTTACAGGTACACTATTGTCCTCAAATATGCAGAAATGAGATGCAGAGAGGTTGTAACTTGCCCAGTGCTGACAGTAGGTAAGTGACAGAGTCAGGATTCAAACTAAAACTGTCAGTCTATAGACTTTCAGCTTTCATCATTTGCTATTTTTAAATAATAAAGTTAATAATAAAATGTACTTTGAATTCCTGGTTGTAAGAATTTCTAGATGTGATAGATTTTATTGATTTAGTCACTATGTTTTTCTTCAGGGTTCTTTTAATGCTTTTTAATACCTCTTTTAAAAAGGATAAAGACAGATTTAAGCTTAAGACCATCTTGTTCAGTACTTTAAAAAAGCTGAATAATGCCCATAATAATGAGATTTTGGATTATGTATTCATATACTTAAAATGTCCCAGGAGGAATTTAGTAAGGAAGTCATAAAATATTTCCTGACAGCAATGGTTCTGAACTACATAATACACTGCCAAAAAGTAGAACTTCCAAAACTGAAAAAATGATAAAGCAAACATCAATATGCATGCAATAATTTAGCAATATAACTTCCTAGTGAGATTTAGATCATAAACATAACTTCTAGGTGAAAGTCATTATTAAAAGCTGTTGAAAGCAAAGGCTAGATTACTAGATGATATGAAGTAGGCAGAAATTAATGAGGAGAGGAGGCATTTTTAATTACTATTCTCTGACCTAAAAACTACTGTTATTAATTTATAAATTAAAATATTAAAAAAGTATAAGGTATACATATTACTACAAAATTTAGTGCTCAAAATTTCAAATAATGAGGTAGGGTAGTTATGATGCAAAAATGAGAGCTATCTCACTGGAGAGGGAAGAACATGTACATATTTAAATTCAGTAGGTAAAAACAGAAAAAAAATTTTTATTGGTATTTATACAATTAGAAATGTGTAAGTACAGGTACACATGCACAGATATTTCTGTTATGTGTTCATGTACTTTTTTCATCTGACTTACTTTCCTACCTTTGTTTATTATGACCCAAAAATCCACTGATAGGTGCCAGAAATATTTGTCTTCCTAAATATAGTAGTATAGTTATGGTTTTAACATAATCTATTCTCCCAAATTACATACTGCAACCTTTAATTCAATAGCAAATAGAGACACTACCCAGAACCCCAAACCACATTCATGTTTAATTTGAAAAGGCCATATGTCATATTCAAATATCAAATGAGATTCTATTAGATGGTTTTCTCATTACCAAATTATCATTTTGTTTCATATCTGTAAATCACACAGAGAAAACTAATCAAGGGGAGGAACCTAGATTATAAGAAACAGACTATTTAGTGTTTTCCTAAAGCTCTGTAGCCTCTGTGGGATCACTAAAAATAAAATTTGACATTGGTCCTAGCGGAGGTGTGACTGATACTAGTTTAGCCCTCCAAAAATAATATAGAAAATCATGAGACATCTGTTTGCAAACACTAGACATCAAGAGACACAGGACTGCAATCCTTGAGACATTGGAAATACATGGAATAAGTTCCACAACAGCCTTGGCGTTCTTCCTGGAGGCACATTCCAGAACACAGGAGAAGCAGAACACAGCAGTCCTGCCAAACTGAGGAAGCACAGTGGAGATATGGGCTACTGAGCTGGCTGGAAGTTGTAAAGTAAGATACCAGACAGAAAAGAGCTGAACAGAGAAAGAACCCCAGTAATCTACGTGGAGGTCCCTTAATTTACTGGGCAAATACCAAGCTATATGTACTATGAGTGACACTTTGCAAGGCCAAGAAAACAACAGCTGCTGAGAGCTGGGAACTAAATGGAGTTTCAGTATCTGTGTGTGCTGAAAGACATGGAAAATCAGCCAGAATAAACTACCCTTGGTACTCAGCTGACACCCAAAAAGTCCTTTCTAATCCTAGAATATGGCAAATAAAGGTTCACTCTAACAACACTTTTAAAAATCCTCAAAAAGATCAAGTTTATTCACCAGCAAATGCCTACAAGAATAAAACTCAATATTCCCCAAAGAAAGGCAACGGAAACTAACCACATGAAGGCCTAGTGTGTGTGTAATCTCCAGAGACTTAAAATGAATATATGGTCATAATAAGTGAACAGGTTAACCTAAAAAGTATAATATTTGATTTTTGTTAAGGTAAATGAATGGGTTCAAACACAACTTGGAACAGCAGAAGCAAAAAGATTATTCAGTTCAAAGAATACATACACACACACACACACACACACACACAGGCTCAAAGATCTATGAAACAAAACCAAGTGGTATAACATAAAAATTGTGCAACAGAGGTAGAGGAAGAATAAAAATGGAACAGAAAATGTATTTGAAGAAATAATGGCTCAAACTGGCCAAAATTTGGTAAAAAAAAAAAGTTCAAGATCCAGAAAGGTCAGCAACTCTCAAACAGAATAAAGAGAAATATAACATATCAGGATACATCATATTATAACATTTGAAAATTATAAATCAAGGTAAAATATTGAAATAAATGACTATTGACTTCTAATCAGAAACAATGTATACCAAAATACAACAAAAAAATCCCAAAAAACATAATATTAAAAGTGCTCCAGAAAAAAATTGTCAACTCAGAATTTTATATCAAGTGATATATTCTTCAAATGTGAATGTGAAATTAAAACATTTAAATTTGAAAAATAAAGCAAGCAAACTCATAGTATTTAGACTAAAGGAAATTGACTAATATGGGAACTTAAATACACAGGAAAAATTACAAAGACTACATTTTTTCTTCTATCATGAGACTTATAGGTAGATATATATGACAATAGCAAAAATTCAGTGGGAAATAAATGAGGTATATTGCTGCAAGGATCTTATATTTTATATGAAGTAATAAAATAAACAATGATGCATATTGAACACCAGGAGGAACCACTAATTATGAAAGAGAGAGAGAGAGAGAGAGAGAGAGAGAGAGAGAAAGGAGAGGAGAGGGAGGGACAAAGACATAGCTTAAAAAGCCAATAGTGTAATTGAGATGGAATACTATAATATATTAATTTAAAATAAGGCGCAGTAATTGAACAGAGGATTAAAAAAAATAAAAACAAATGACAAAACAGTAAAGCAACCATATCAATACATATATTAAATGAAATGGATGAAACACTCCAATTAAAAGATAGGCTTAAATAAAATATAAAAAAATAATGATGCAATTAAAACCACAATGTGACACCAATAAATAGCCATGAACACAATGAAATTTTTTTAAAAATTGAGTAACAACATCAAATATTTGCAAAGGTATGGATCAAAGAGAAATCTTATACAGTTAACACATGTAAAAAATTGGGGAACCACTTTGGAAAAGCAATTTCTTATAAAATTAAATATGCATTTACCCTTTAACACAAGACTTTCTCTCCTCATTATTTACCCAAGGGAACAGAAAGAGGATAAAGGGGGTCAAATATATGGTGATGGAAGGAGAATTGACTTTGGTGGTGAACACACAATGAGATATTTAGATGATGTATTACAGAATTGTACACTTGAAACCTATGTAACTTTACTAACCATTGTCACCCCAACAAATTTTAAATAAAAAAAAGAAAATATATGTTCATAAAAATGTACATGGACATTCAAAAAGGCTATCTATTCATAATAGCTAAACACATGAAACAATCCAAATTTCCATCAACAAGAAAATAAGTTATAGTATATTCTTAAAATGGAATATCTCTCATCAGTGAAAAGGAATAAACTCCTGATACATGTGAAAACATAGATAAATATCACACATATTATGCTAACACTAAGAAGTTGGTCACAAAACACGTTTGTTGTACAATTCCACTTATATGAAATTCTATGAGGTAAAATTACACTATCGTGAAAAAAATTAAAATAACACTTTCCCTCTGACAGGGAAGGAGGTGGGATTGGTTGGGTAGATAAAATAAGAAAAATTTCAGAAGTGATGGAAATATATCTTCAAAGAGGTATAAGTTACAAGGGTGTAAACATTTTCCAAAATTCATCTAATAGTATGCTTAAAGTTTATACATCTCACTGTATGTAAAATTTATCTAGAAAAAAACTGTAAACAAGAAAAATATTTAAGAGCTCGCTCAAGAGTGTGAGCTCTGAGCAACAGTGGTTCGAGTCCCAGACCAAGCTGAGCAGCTGCTGAGCTGCCAACAGGTGGCAGGATGGCTCAGCTATAAAAAAAAAAAGAAAAAGAAAAAGAAAAATATTCCCACATCTAACACCATACTCAATGGAGAAAGACAGTTTTCTCTCTAAGATCTGAAACAAGGTAAGGATGCCTGCTTTGCTACTTCTATTAAACACAATACTAGCATCCTAGCCAGAGCAATTAGGCAAGAAATAAAAAGCATCCAAATTAGAAAGATAGAAGTATAATTAATCTCTTTTCAGAGAACAATGATCTTATGTAGAAAACCCTAAGAAGCCCAACCCCCAAAACAGTTAGAATCAATTACTAAATTCAGCAAAGTTATAAGATACAAAATCAACACACAAAAATCAGCTGCAATTTATATATATATATATATATATATATATATATATATAACAATTTTAAACAAAAGCTAAGAAAACAATTCCATTTAAAATAGCATCAAATAGAACAAAATACTTAAGAATTAACTTAAGCAAGGAGACAAAATAGTTGTACTAAAAACTACAAAACTATGCTAGAAGAAATTAGAAAAGACACAAATAAATTAAAAGACACCCCATTTCACTGACTGGAAGATTAAATATTGCTAAGATGTCAACACTACCCAAATTGAACTATAGATTCAAAATAATACTGTCAAAATCCCAATGATGTTTTACAGAAATAGAAAAATCTATCCTAAAAATCATACAGAATCAATCCCAAAGGACCCCAAATAGTCAAAACAACCTTGAAAAACAACAAAGCTGGAGGTCTCACACATCCTGAATTTAAAACTTACTACAAAGCTATGGTAATAAAACCAGTGTGGTACTGGTGTAAAGACAGACATATAGATCATTAGAATAGATTACAGTGCCCAGAATTAAAGCCTCATATATATGGTCAAATGATTGCCAAGGTCATTCAATGGTGAAAGAACAGTGTTTTCAACAAATGGTGATGAAAATACTGGATACACACATACAAACACATACACACACACACACACACACACACACATACACACAAATAGAGACCCTCACCTTATACTATAAACTAAAATTAACTAAAAATTGATCAGACACCTAAATGTAAGAGCTCAAACTATAAACTCTTAGAAGAAAAATATGAGAAATGATTTAGGTTTCAGGTTTACAATGAAATTGTGAGAAAGGTACCCCTTTCTCCCACACATGCACAGCCTCCCACATTATCAGCATCACTCATCAAAGGGATATACATTTATATTTATTTCTACCAACAATGAACCTACGCTGACATATCACAATCATCCAGAGTTAATAGATAATACCTTAGGCTTTACTCTTGGTGCCACACATTTCATGAGTTTGGAAAACAGTATAATGACATATACCCAACATTATAATATCATACAGAATATTTTTACTGTCCTAAAAAGTTTTGCCTTTTCCAGAATGTCATATATTGGAATCATACAATATATAGCATTTTCAGATTGACTTCTTTTGCTTAGTAGTATAAATATAAGCTTCCTTCATGTCTTTTCATGGCTTGAAAGCTCATTTTATTATTATTATTAAATTTATTAGGGTAACACTGGTTAATAAAATTATATAGGCTTTAAGTGTACAATTATATAACATCACCTGTATATTGTATTGTGTTTTTACCATCCAAAATCAGATCTCCTTCCATCACCATATATTTGACCCCCTTTACCCTTTTCTACCTCTCCTTAACCCCCCTTTCCCTCTGTTAACCACCATAATGCTGTCTGTATCTATGAGTTTTTGTTTGTTGCTTTCAGTTTTATAACTCACATATGAATGAAATAAAAAAGTTATTGACTTTTTCCATCTGACTTATTTTTCTTAGCATGATATTCTCAAGATCCATGTTGCTACAAATGGCAGTGTTTCATTTTTGCCTTATTGCCAAGTACTATTCCATTGTATCTATGTACCACATCTTCTTTACCCAATCACCTATTGAAGGATACTTCGGTTGTTTCCATGTCTTAGCCACAATGAATAGTGCTGCAATTAACATAGGGGTACACATATCTTTACAAATGAATGCTTTCAAATTTTGGGGCTAGATACCCAGGAGAGGGATTGCTGGGTCATATGGTAATTCTATTCTTAATATTATGAGGAACATCCATACTGTTTTCCATAGTGGCTGTACCAGTTTACATTCCCACCAGCAGTGTATGAGGGTTCCTATTTTACCACAACCTCTCCAACACTTGTTATTACTTGTCTTGTGATACTAGCCATGCTAACAGGTGAGAGGTGGTGTTTCATTGTGGTTTTGATTGGCATTTTCCTAATAGCTAGTGAAGTTGAGCATCTTTACATATGTCTGTTGGACATTTGTATTTATTCTTGGGAGATGTCTGTTCAGGTCCTCTGCTCATTTTTTAATTGGGTTGTTTGTGTTTTGTTGTTAACTTGTACAAGTTCTTTATATTTTAGATATTAACCCCTTATCAGAGGTGTTGCTTGCAAATATTTTCTCCCCTTCACTTGATTGCTTTTTTTTTAAGATTTTTATTGGGGAATTGGGGGGATGGGAAGAGCGCTGGGGAATTGGGGGAATGTGAACAGACAAGTTGCTGTCCTTTTGTTCTTCAGTCTAGTTGTGGAGGACGTTGCTTCACTGGCCCAAGTTGGCACCATCATTGCGCTCTTCCCGAGCAAGGCAGATCAGTCGCCAACTTCTGGATGGCCACTCATGGCAGCTGCTGGCCGCTCACGCTGGCTGCTGACTACACACAGTAGCCCATGGCAACCCACTGCCAGAGGGGCTGCAGCCTACGCCAGTGACTCATGGCAGCCCAGCTCCAGGTTGAGCTGTTGTTCAGCATCTTAGCTGTGGAGGGCAGTGTCACTGGCCCTCATATGTGGGATCTGAACCAGGGCCCTCTGGTATCCCAAGCCAGCTCTTAACCAAGGCGCCACTTGGCCGGCCCATTTGCCTCTTTGTTTGTTGGCTTCTTTTGCTATGCAGAAGCTTTTTAGTTTGACATAGTTCCATTCATTTATTTTTGTTTTTATTCCCTTGCCTTTGAGGTCAAATTCATAAAATCCTGTCTAAGACCAAAGTCCATATGGTAAGTGCCTATGCTTTCTTCTATGCAATTTATTATTTCAGATCTTATGTCTAGGCCTTTGATCTTTACCTGTTAGTATGAATCATATTCCATTGTCTGGATGTACCACAATTTATCCATTCACCTATTGAACGATATTGTGGCTGCTTCCAAGTTTTGGCAGTTATGGGTAAAGCTGCTATTAACATCCATATGCAGGTTTTTGTGTGGACTATGAGACATTATTATTACATCAAAAGTAATTTTAATGTAATAATTTAAATTACAACAGAAGAAAAAATAGGTAAGTTGGACATTATCAAAATTTTAAACTTCTGTACATTAAAGGACACTATCAGCAGAGTAATAAGGTAACCCACTGAATTGGAGAAAATATTTGCTAATGATATATCTGATAAGTGATTGATATCCAGAATATATAAAGAACTTCTACAACTCAACAACAACAAAAAATGCAAAAAAGCCAATTTAAAAGATGGACAAACAAGTTACTAGACATTTCTTCAAAAAAGATGCACAAATGGCCAATAAGCATGTAAAAATATGCTTAATATCACTAATCATTAGCACAATGCAAACCAAACCATGACATACTACTTCATACCTATTCCAAAGGCTATAAAAAACAAACTAAAAGAAAATAACAAGTGTTGGTGAAAATATAGAGAAATTGGAACACTGCTACATTGTTGGTGGGAATGAAATGGTGTAGCCACCATGGTATGGCAATTCTTCAAAATTTTAAATACTACCATATGATCCAGAAATTCCACTTATCGGTGTATACCCAAAACACATGAAAGTAGGGGCTCAAAAAGATATTTGCACACTCATGTTCATAGCAGCATTATTTACAATCAGCAAAAAATGAAAGCAATACAAGTTGCTCTGAATACCCAAGTATCCATTGACAGGTGAATGGATAAACAAAATTACACACACACACACACGCGAGCACACACACACACACACACACACACACACACACTAGAATGTTATTCAGTCTTAAAATGGAAGGAAATGCTGACATATGCTATAACATGAATGAAACTTGAAGACATTATGCTAAATTAAATAAGCAAGTCACTGAAGGACAAACACTCTGTGATTGCACTTACATGAGCTACTTAGAGTAGACAAATTCATAGAGACAGAAAGTAGAATGGTATTGCCAGAAGCTAGGAAGAGAGGGAAAATGGGGAGTTAGTATTTAATGGACACAGAGTTTCAATTAGGGAACATGGAAAGGTTCTGGAGTTGAATGGTGGTAATACATGCACAACAATATGTACTTAATGAGACTGAAACTGTACACTTAAAAATAATTAAAACATTTTGTGTTATGTATATTTTACCATAATAAAAACATTTAAAATTATTTTTTTAAAAATTACATGAAATATAAGTCTTTAAAAGGGTAAGTATATTATAGCCATAGAAGTTTTTGATAAGGAAATTTTAAGTTGTAGAAAAGCATTTGCTAGGCTGAAATAAATATGCTTGCATGATAAGAATGAAGAAACAGAAGGAGTTTCTCCAGATGAGGCATCAGCATTTCATATTGAGAATTAGACTCATTATTTGTTTGAATTGAAATAAGAAGATCAAACATATTTGCCAAGAAAAACTATGTGAAATTCTAAAGGACAGTTTTAAACATCTAAAACCCTTGTTCAGTATAACTATGTATTGTAAAAGATGAATATTAGAAATAATTTCAAAATTAAGTCATAAATCTTCGATTTCATGCATTCCTTCTTTAAACGAATATGTATTAAATGCTCATTTTGTGTCACATATCATTTTGTGGACTAGGAACAAAGAAATGGAGATGAGAAAGAGAAGAGGGTATGGAGGAAGGGAGTGAGTTTACAGAAAGAGATCATTTCTGGTAGTAATTGCTCTGGAGATAAAGGAGCAAAGTGGTGAAAGAGTGCTCAGAGCAGAGTGGGTTATCATGTTCAATGTCAGAACAAACCTCTCTTGGATAGTGACATTTAGGCAAAGATCTGAAGATGGTGAGGGAAGACGCCACATGAATAAATGAGGAAAAAATATTCCAGGCAGAGGTAAGAACAAATGTATAATCTCCTTAGGCAGGAATTTCTCTGCTGTGTTCCATAAACACCAAATAAACCAGAGTAATTGGAGAGTAGTTTGCAAGAAGCCAAAAGGTTATAGAAGAAACCAAATAGATAGTAAGAGGGCCAGGACTTTTTAGACCATTGAAAGGACTTGGACTTGTATTATCTTTACTATCAATTATTTTGGGGGTACATTTTTATCAAATTAGGATAAAATAAGGTGAGAACTTAGGGAGTTATACAAAAATTCCCTGAATGGCTAGTAGATATAGTCATGGTGAGTTTGAGCTAATTTGATCTGTTTACATTTTTTTTAAAAATTGCCCTTACTATTATGTTGAGCAGAGCACATGATGGAAGGGGATGGGCAATGGAGACCAGTCAGGAGACTATTATAACAATCCAGGTGAGAGATAGTGGTGATTTCAAAAATGATGGTACAAGTAGTAAACATGATTACCTTCAGGATATATTTATAAGGTGGGACCTACAGGATATGTAAATGGATTTGTGGTGGAATATGAGGGAAAAAAGGAATCAAGGATAACACCAAGGTTTTAATCTATGCAACTAGAAGTATACATTTACCATCAAATGAGTTGAGGAAGAACAAGGAGAAATTGGTTTGTAGGGGTAAGATGAAGAATATTTTGGGGACCTTCAAGCTTGATATACAGAGTACACAGTGTTGTCTATATGTCTTGAAATCATAAGAGGGTCTGAGCTAGAGATACAAATTTGGAAGTTGTCAGCATATAAATGGTTTGCAAAGTAATAAGACTGTATGAGATAACTAAGCAATGGCTGGGGAAGGAGGAGAGAGAAAATGAGAATAAAAAAATGAAAAAAAACCTTAAAAGCTGAGCGTTGAAGCACTTTAAAGTGTTAGAGCAGTCAAAACAGGAAGAACGTATCAGCTTTTACATAGATGAAGAGAATAAAATTTAGGATGAGTTATGGTAAGAAAGGGAAGAAGCTACACACAAAATTTCCTGAATAGTTATGAAGCACAGACGTGACAAAAAAGAATTCCACTTTGAGAATATGATGCTGTGATTCCGAGGAAATTCTTAGAAAATCTCAAATTGGCTGTCATCCCAAAATATACAGAACTTCAGAGTTTATATCAATTCAGCAGATATTTATGATGTGTCTACTAAATAAAAGGCAGAGAAATGTGCTGAGTGAAATATCAGGTGTATGGTCGCTATACCTAGAACATTTACACATTAGTAAAGGAAATAAGAAATACACCCAGATATACTGTTTAATTCAGTATGTGAAAAGTGACAAATAAATTGTTAATGGAGGGTTGAATACCTTTTAATTCAATACGATTTAAGTCTGCCTAAGATTAAAAACAAGCATGGACTCACTTAACTGAAAAAGATTCCATGGTGCCACTCCAATCTCAACATTGTCATAAGAATCTGGTCTCCATTACAGCTCTGTTTCTTTCTGTTTGGGCTTCCCTTGTAGACAGAATGGTTACTTATGGTGGCTTCCAGCAATTCAAGATTTATCTCTTCTTTGATTAAATTCCAGCAGAAAAAAAGAGAAACTTTTTCCAAATAGTTCTAACTAGCATTCTGGGACTGAGTATCATGGATTTCAATTAAGTTACATGTCAGCTATGAAGAAATCCTTATGACTGGGTCAAGGGTGGGGCAACACGGAGTGTGTTGCTTGGCTTACCCGTATGTCACATGTACATGAGCTAAGAGGAGGTGGAAGAATGGCTTCAAGAATGTCAGAATACTGTTATGAGAAAAAAGGGAGAATAAATACTAAACAGGCCAAAAATATATCTATGCACATATCTGCATGTATAAAATATATAAGGGTGTGTATTATGTGTGAGTTAGTGTGTATGTATATAGAGGTATATAGATGTAGATATATAGACATATACATTTATCCAGTGGGAGCAATTTAAAAAGACATCAGGACAGCTGTAGAATTTAAGCTGAAACCGTGAGAATTTAGGTAGATGAAGTTACCAGGGAAAAAGAAGACATTCCAGGTGGAAGGAATTATAAAGAAAAGGGCAGTGACAAAAAGATTGAAAGAATGCTCAAAAACTATCAAGAGGAAAATTTGACTGGGGATTGAAGAGATAGAAGGTATAGATATAGATATAGATATAGATATAGATATAGATGATATAGATATAGATATAGATATAGATATATAGATATAGATGAGATAGAGATATATAGAGAGAGCTCACATAAAATGATAAAAAAGCCTCACAGACCACCATAAAGCTTTATTTATTAATGGGAATGCCTTGATATTTGGGGAGAAGTAACGTGTAATATTTAGAATGCATTTGCAATCACTAACAAAATACCCCATTAATAGCAGCTTTTGTCAAAGTCCACAGGTGGACATTTTCAAGCTTTAACATGTTCACTACTCTGTCATCCTCTTTATGGTGTATTTTGAGGATACGGCTTCATATCCTCACACATCAGAAAAATAAACTCCTGTTTATGCAGCTTTGTCTTCCTCGGGGAGGAAAATATATTCCATAAGTTCTCATCACAAATCTGATGACATCTCTTTGACCAAAACTGGGCCACATGCCCAATGGAGTCCAATCACTGGCAAGGGAGAATGAGCCGTCATTATTAGACTAGACTCTGCACTGGGCATTTTGCTCGTCTAACTCAGTCACAGTTCTATAAGCAAAAAAGAAAGAGGCAATGACTGCTGAATAGGCCATTAATAGATTGTACCACATGTTTGCAAAGATAAAATTAATCTAGGATTTGTGTGCAGAATAGATGAGGAGGTGATTTATAAAGGGCAGTGACTGATAGCATATGGAGGCAGGACATCAACCAGAGCATTGGCAGTGAGAAACTGTCTATAAATCGTGCATAAGTTTAATCTTGAAGGACAAACACCACCATCTAATACGGAGTTATAAAAGAGAGAGAGAGAGAGAGAGATCCTCTTTGGTTTGTACTCTGCATTACCAGGTTGTTTAATTGCTTTAATTTTCTCATATCCGCAGGAGACCACTTACAATTGTCTACTGTGTCTCCCAATTTAATTTCTATTGAGTCCTTTGAAACCTCCCTCCTATACTGTTCACTTTCCCTCTGGCCTCTCTGGCAAAGGGAGTGTAAACGCAGTCTTATTTCCATCTTTTACTTATTCAAATTTCTTCACTTCCACCAGCTTAATGTAACATTCAGCATTTGGCCTTCGGCCTCCTCACTTATTCCTGTCTACTCGAGATTTCAATTATTTCTTTAAAAGAAATTATTACCCATTAGGCAATGTGGCGATTCGAAGCAGCAAAGGACTTGACGTGGGCAAAAATACTGTTATGAACAATATTAATATTCCTCTATGAGTATAAGTAGCCAGCAAAGTAAATACAGGTAAACACCCTGCTCCATTCTGCTTCCTATTGTCACAATGGTCATAATTATTATTTTTTAAATCAATGATCAAGGCTGTGCCCAGATTCTACCTGCTTGTTTTCAGTTCATAGAGTTGCAATACATAGAACATCACTCAAATATGACCCATGTGGTTTTTCTAATCAAATGGGAATAAGGCTTCTGGAACCAGTGCTGACTTACCAGTAATTTGGATCACATGTCTACACTGCAGCACAATCAATCCATTTCCTTTGCAAATGCTTCCACATGTGCTCAAACACAGTTTCTTGAAACAAACATATCTTCGACCAAAACTTGATTCATAGAAGCAATCAGATTTCACCATTAAGTTTACTGATCATGTAATTTATGGACACAAACCGCAGCCAACATTGTAGGGTGTGGCAAAAGGTTTTCAATGATCAAAGATGAATGACTAGATGTTAAAACATGCAATGGATAGCAGCCACATTAACATAAACTATAGAATACATTTCTCAGTTGATATTAAAAATATGGGAGTGCTCACATATTTTTTTAAAGTAATACCTATTTTTTTTAATTGAAAGGTTTCTTCTTATATTCATGACAAATGATACCAAACAAAGCCCTCATAGCTACTCTGCAACGTTAACTTTAAAAAAAGGCAATAAATTCTCCACAGCAAATCCTCAGTTCAACTTCCTCATGCTTTACACACCACAGTAATGCCAAAACAAAAAACAAAACACACACAAAAAACTTAGGTTAATCGTTCAAGTTTCTTCATATTATTTAAAAAAACAGAGCTCTCCTCTGTTTTTGTTTCATTTTTCTTTTTCTGAGAACATGGAAATAAGCTCTGAAATTATGTATAACAAATACTAATTTTAACTATGAATTATCTCATAAAGATAAACTAATATACTTTATATAATCATTTCCTTTGTTTTATGACTTTGTATATATTAAATATATACTTTATGTGACTTCAATATATTTTACTTAATGTTTTACATCTAAGAATTGAAAGATGTATACCCCAAGCAGCTCCATTAGCAAATTTTTCTACCAAAAAATAAAAAAACAGAAGATGAAGAGTAAAATATGTCTTATGTAGCAACTTTTAGCTATATCTTGAGTTCACTACTTGTCATTTTTTTTAAAAGCAATATGAATGACTATTATAGGGCTTTGTAAATTGTTGACAAGTTGATAAACCAAAGCTTTTATCAAGTTACTTTTTCCTGATGCCAAATAAAATTACAAAAATATACATAATATATGGTTTTTTCATCATATGCAAATTCAAATTCTTTTTTATGCCAAAAAAAAAAAAAGAAAAGAATACCTGTTTCTAGATGCACAGCACCAAGACTAAATAGCCTTCATTTACTGAAGGTTAAAGAGATATCGTTTGTTTTGTTTTTCCCTTGTTGACAAAAACAGTCTGCTAGTTTACATTGGGTCTTCAGAAAAGTCATGATGCATGTTTGCAACAGATGGCACTAGTTCATTTTTGGAAGTACTAGAGTCATTCACATCTATGTTATTGCTATGTCATTTGACAGCTGACAGTTCTAACTTCACTCTAAATAAAAATTGAGCAATTTGGTTGAGTTTTGGAGGTTTTACAAGCTGGAGATGGAAGACCAAACTGTGCATTTTTGCCATAGTTTATGGTTTTACTTTCATAAAGGGAAGAACGCGTGTCAAGCTTGTGAAAAGTTGCATAAAGTTTACAATGACAATGCTCCACAAGAATGTCAGTGCCAATGATGGTTCACAAAATTCCATGCTGGTCATTTTTATCTCAGCAACACTCCTCGGTCAGGGAGGCCCACCGAGTTTGATGAAGACAAAATGAAGGCATCAATCAAGTCAAACCCACGTTGCATGACACGAGAGATTGCAGAAACATTGAACATCCATCATTCAAGCGTTCACGACCACCTGAAGAAGCTGGGATATGTAAGCAAGCTTGATATTTGGGTTCTGCATGAACTCAAAGAAGTTCATTTGACGGCACATATAAACATCTGCAATATGCTCATTAAACGTGAGGAAAACGATCCTTTTTTGAAGCGATTGATAACTGGTGATGAGAAGTGGATTGTTTACAACAATGTGGTGCGCAAACAGTCTTGGTCCCGATGTGATGATTCACCTCAAAGGACATCAAAAGCAGACATTCATCAGAGGAAGGTTATGTCTCAGTGTGGTGGGATTTTAAAGGTGTTGTGTTTTTCAAGCTCCTACCAAGGAACCAAACAATCAAATGTGTACTGTCGGCAGTTGAACAGTTTGAATGAAACCATCATCCAGAAACATCCAGAGCTTAATTGTAAAGCATTTGTGCTCCATCGTGACAATGCGAGACCACACACAAGTGTGATCACCCGTCAAAAATTATTGGAACTTGGATGGGATGTGTTGCCACACCCACCATACTCACCTGACCTAGCGCTGTTAGACTTCCACTTGTTACGCTCTCTTCAAAATTCCTTGTGTGATATAACGTTCAATTCAGATGAGGCTGTAAATCAACACCTTGTTCAGTTTTTCACAAATAAAGACAGGTCCTTCTATGAATGAGGAATTATGAAGCTCACTGAAAGATGTCAAAAGGTTATCTCACAAAACAGGCAATATATCATTGTTTGATCTTTGTTCCTTATATAAATAAATGACCTTTGAAAAACACAGACAAAATATGTCATGACTTTTCCGAAGACCCAATATTATGAAAAGAGCTTCAAGACAATTCATCAGAAAACCTAAAAAGCAAAATCCCCTTTCCATACTACAGATAGTAAGCAATAGAACCACCCCCCAAAAAAAATTGGAAAATGGACCTTCAAATATGTCATTTATGATTTTGTTTTTCATTTAAATCAACCAAATTCTATTTGTAAAAGTGAATACAATTAAAAAAAATCAATAGACTGGTAAGCTTAATGGAACCGAAGCACTATTGGCAACCTACATTTTTAAGTAGGCCTGATTCTCAGATGGTTGTAGCTACTGTATGTGTTTTAGATACAGTTCATCAGGTAAAAATTTGTTAGATTTTTTTGTTTGTTTTTTGTTTTGTTAAGATTCTTCAAAACAATTCAGGGCTTAGCATAGATAATGCAAGGGATTTATGTCTATTCACATTGCTTATTCATTCAATAGATATTGTATAAAAAATACAGAAAATATTAGAGGCCTAAGAAGAATATACTGATGACTAGGCATGCTAAGTGCTCTCAAAGAACTTTTCATCTTACCCTCAATTTTATACAAACCCCTTTAGCACACATTTAAAGTATTGTGCAGTTTAAAGTCCTTAAAGTAATAGCCAAAGACTCTATTAGTATAAAACAAATATTTTCTAATGATAAAAAGTAACAATAATTAATTTTTTTAATTAGCTGTGTCCTCTTTTTGGGTGATCTGAGACTAAGGAATCAGTTATAACTTTATTTTATGGTTCCCTCAAGCCTACAAAATGATCCTCTCAGTTCTCATTCTATTTCGGTGACAGTTTTTTTTTCTTAACTCCTACCTCAGCTCCTGAACACCAAACCCACTCCTCAAATGTTGCTGTCTCAGTGGCTCAGGATCGATTTTCCTCACTTTTCCTTTGAACTTGTTCTTGAAATTCAAAGGGTCAAGGATCTTAAATCAAATTACTATCCACACACCTGCTGTGCTGGGAAGCATGACAATTACTTTCTAGAAACTTGGCTTTTGTCACTTTCAAAGTAATCTGATATTTATCTTAAGACCTATAGGTCTCAACTTCAAATAAGTTGAGTGAGAGACCTCAGATGCATGAATATCAGATACGTGATCTTTTTACACTGAAACTAAAAATATTGCAGTAGAATGATAATCTGTACAGAAAATAAGCAAAGTTCTTGCAGCAACTGAGTGAGCTTTCTCTGGTAAATAAAAATGTTTTAAACTGTTCAGATTTATTTTGAGTTGGCTTTGGAATCATTTAAAAATCATAAAATATGCAAGTCCTGTGCTAGTCCAGCTGCTTAATTTTCAGGATTATTTATAAATCACTTTTGTTCAATAAGTAAAATTACCTTCCCTGCTAAATTTAAATTACCAGACACTTCCAAAGTAGTTCTGAAACCAGCAACTATTTTTCTCATTTGCTACTTGGCATATCTTCAAAAACTTATCTAACACTTTAGTAGTTATGTAGTGATGTCGCAGAGGTTTGATCCAGCATGTCTCAGTGATTTGTTTTCCCACTATAGCAGCATCTGATTTCCAGCAGACAATGCCTGCGTATAGGCTTCGCAAATGCAAAGTGCCTAGTTACACACAAATGTGCCCGAACCCAAGAGGCATGAAACGGTTAAACGGCAAAGCCCTCAGCAGCTGCAGCCAACAGTGATATATGATATGGTAGAAGAAATAACTTTGGAGACATTCCTTTGATTAATGGGCTGAGAGATACTGAAGTCGTTGTTCTCTTTCTGCCAAAAGCCGGAGTGGTGTAACACTGGTGGTCAAACCTAGATAACCATCAGAATCACCTGGGCATTTTAAACCTAGAAATTCCTGGGTTTGTGCCCAGCAATTTGTTCAATAGGCATTGGGACTAGAAACCTGTGGTTTTTCGTAAAGTTCCCCCCATTAGGAGAGTTTCTCTAATTTCCTGCTGATGAGGGATTAGAATAAATGATAGAAAGATAAATACATATATGTGTATATACAGAGTGTGCAAAAAAATGTATACATACACTGTAATGTCTTTTAATAACCCAGGTCATTCACAAAGTGTGAAGGAATTCATGAAGCACAGAAAAGTGAAAAGAAGAAAAGTTTTATTAAAGTCAAGAGGTAGAAAACTAATGGCAGTGACTCAGGAAGATGACTGCCTCAACTCTAGGCTAACTTTTTCTTATATAGAAATGGGTAGGTAAATTTCCTTATAGCAGGAGATGTGATGTCCCTCTGAAGTCATTTGATTGACATATGCTGGTTATATTACTGTTTCTTTCTGCGCATGCTCTTACCCAGAATGCATATAGAAAAACCCATGGGGGCGGTGGGGGAATAAGCATTCCATTCTAATTGCATTATAATTAGGCTAGAGTTCAACTAATGGACAGTTTTTGGCAGCTTGCGCATGTGTGAAGAGCTAGTTAAAACCAGTTGGGTAGTACATCCGTTTTCTAGAGGGGATTAGACATCTTAGAATGATTTGTAGGGGATGAGCCAGGGTGGTTCCTGGGGAGGGGATGCAGGCCTGGGCAGTCCCCCTTTAGGGTCTGTTTTATTAACCCCTTTTCGCCTCATCATATGCATTTTAAGAAAGAAAAAAACTGTATTAAAATTGTAATACTCAACATATCCTGATAACAAAAGACAAATACAAGTCATTTGCATACATTTTTTGGCACCCCCAGTATATTTCATATATTTACAATCACATAGCATTCATACATACACACATATACAAATATTCGTTTACTGACCTTGACTATTGTTCATTTAATTTTGTGTTTAGAAGTAGTTTTTTTCTTTTCCAATTGCTTTTTATTATTTTCTAATTATTTCCTATATTGTTTTTTATCTTTTTTAAAATTCATTGGGGTGACACCGGTTAGTAAAATTATATAGGTTTTAAATGTACAATTCTGTAATACATCATCTATATATTGCATGTGTTCACCACCCAGAGTCAGTTCTCCTTCCATCACCATGTATTTGATCCCCTTTTCTCTCTACTACCCCCACTCATTTCTTACCCTCTGGTAACCAATAAACTGTTATCTGAGTCTACAAGTTTTTATTTATTTGTTTGTCTTGTCTGTTTGTTGCTTTCAGTTTTATATGCCACATATGAGTGAAGTCATTTGGTTCTCAACATTTTCTGTCTACCTTATTTAGCTAAGCATGATAATCTCAAGATCCATCCATGTTGTCACAAATGGCAATATTTCGTCTTTTCTTATGGGTGAGTTATGTATATTCTATTGTATATATGTACCACATCTTCTTTATCTAATCATCTATAGAAGGACACTTTGGTTGTTCCCATATATTGGCCATTGTGAATCATGCTGCAATGAACATAGGGGTACATATGAAAGGTTTGATGATTAAGTTTGCAAACTCATCCTAGAAAAAGTACTACATACCTCATTGCTGAATATCACTATGGTCACCTTTTAAGTACTCCCCTTGGGAAGCTATACACCAATGCCAGCCCTAGTCCACCCTTCAAAACAATTTTGGAACTCTTTTTCTGGAATGGCCATCAGAGCTGTCATCCTATTACCCTTGATGTCCTGAATGTCATCAAAATGTCTTCCTTTCAGTATTTACTTTATCTTCAGGTAAAGAAAGAAGTCATTGGGGGCCAGATCAGGTGAGTAGGGAGGGTGGCCAATACAGTTATTTGTTTACTGGCTAAAATCTCCCTCACAGGCAGTGCACTGTGAGCTGGTGCATTGTCATGATGCAAGAGCCATGAATTGTTGGTGAAAAGTTCAGGTCGTCTAACTTTTTCATGAAAACATTTGAGCACTTCCAAATAGTAAACTTGGTTGACTGTTTGTCCAGTTGGTACAAATTCATAATGAATAATCCCTCTGATATCAAAAAAGGTTAGCAACATTGTTGCAACAAGTTTGTGAACTTAATTGTCAGAACTCACATATCTTTATGAATATTTTTTCAAATTTTGGGGGTAGATACCCAGAAGAGGGAAATGCAGGTAGTATGTGATTGCTGATTTTCAAGATGGCTACACTTTGTGTGTGGAAGAAGTGGCTCTTAATTCCTAAAGGGTAAAACCGGAAGAGGCTGATAAAAATACTGCTCACATCTGAGCATGTCTCTCTGAGACCCAGTTATGTTGTTTGGGGTGAGCCCAGAGGTCTGCCTTTATAGAGAGCTGCACCATTCTCATATACTTGACAGGACATGATGCCAGTGGGTGGCTTGATTATGAAACGTTTTATATTCCTTTCTGAGAATCATAAACTTTGTCCTAGACCAAATGAGTTGCCACTGAAGGGTTTCACCAGTGGAGTGAAGTGATCACACTATTTTTTTTCTAAGTGGATAACTCTGGAGAAATTGTGGTGAACATATGTTATGAATTTAATTATAAAGGGACAGCCTGTGCCCAGGTGTACTATGCAGCCTTGTACAAGTTACTATAATGTTCTGTGCCTCAATGTGCTCATCCTAGAAATGACTCAGATAATGAAGCAGTTGTGAGTATGGTAAAACACTTAAAACTTTCCTCCACATCCAGGACACATACAGTAACCATAAATGTTTAATTATCATCACCATCATTGTCATTATACCACACCAGACTTCACACAGCAGAACTCTAAGAACAATGCATCTGTCCTATTATATGAAACATAAAGATATATTAAATATCATGTTAACAATCTATGACTTATGCATACATAAGTTTGTATTTATTTAAAAATCTCTCAGTACTCTTGAATAAACTGGAAATATTTACTGGTACAGGGTCTTCTTTTACATTATGAGGCCTGTAGTGGGATAGTGGCTCAGTAATACAGCATCTAATTAGGGAGATGAATGCTTGGCCTCTGTAAAGCAGTGATACTTGAAAGATCTCTTGGGGCCAAATGTGGTCTTACTCAAAGCAGTCATTGAAGCAGCGCATGGCCTCCTGACATGGACTAAGAGTTGAGCACAGAAAAGTTTGAAGCCCTTTAGACAGTTACCGCAGCACATGGAATTTAATCCCTCTCTTATAAAAAAGATAATCTAATATAAGAATAGGTTAGACAAGCCCTGCCTCATTGTAATGAGAGATGCATAATCTAGGAATTCACAATCTGTTTATACACTCATTCTTTTTTGGCAACCTGCACTTAACATAATACTGATCGATGAAAGACATGCTACTTTGGCAGATTTTAAATACTTCAGGGATGGGCATGCCTATTTTTTAGTTAGAAACACTATGAATCATCTTGACTATTAATGATTGATATATTATCAAAATATATTTTCAAAAATTTATTTTTCAGTAATTATATATCTCAAACCAAAACACATTAATAGATCAATGTACCTTTCTCTTGATAGTTCTGCATTTGGATCCAGTGTATAACACGATATGTATATCTACACCTAGGAAATATTAACATATACATGAAGCTAATGTTTATTGACTTAACTCAGACCTTTTCAAAGACACAATTTATCCTGGATTTGCTGCTTTTTCTAGGGACTGACCAAAAGTTCAGTATATGTATATTCTAGTAACTAGAAACTTAGAGCAAATATAAAATGGTGTTGTTTGAATACCATACAGGTTGAAAATTCAATGATTTTACATTTTATTCACTGTTGATGGACATCCACAGAAGTTGCTATATAGTCCTTTCAAACTAGAAAGTTTTAAAACAGCTATTGAATAAATTCAATAGGATCACGGCCTGCTCCATTCTGCAGTGCCTCCATGAGCCCACCTCACTCAGCTTCATGTCGCTGTTATCTCTGCTTTCCCCTCCCCTCTGCGGAGTAACTCCACCTTGTCCTACAGAGCCCAACTCTAAAGTCACTTCCTCTGGTGAGCCCTCCCCGACCTTCAGAACTAGGTTAAATCCTCTAATGTAGACTCTCTTCACATCAAGCACTTCTCCTTTCTAGCATTTATCAACTTGTCATTGTACTCTGTGTGTGAGTGTGCGTGTGTGGGGGTGGGGGGGAGCGAGGGGGCGTCCATGTATGGTTCATGTCTGTCTCTCCCCCTGGTTCTATGAAGGTAGAAACTAAACTTCCCAGTACCAGCTTCAGTGCCTCTCATACACAAACATTTAAATACTTGTTAAATAAATCAATTCATTTTTTAAAGTAACAATTGCCAAACCTCTTTACAGTCCAATACCAAATGGAAACAAGTTTTCTGAAGCCAAATATCATGAACTGAATTATTTCAACTCTGCCCCACCCGCTTGAGGGCACTTCCACCAGCCTGCTACTACTCTTATTATCGTTTTATAATAATTAACATTTACATGAGCATACCCTGTTTCAGGCATAGCGCAACTGTCTTAGATTCACTATTTTATTAAAACTGACTATAGCCCTTCAGGTTAGGTACAGTCATCTACCCATTTTACAGGTGAGGAGACTGATACTCTAATAGGCTAAATCACCTGCCTTGTAGGAAAGGCTGCATTTTTAACCTATTGTCTCTTGTCCCAAACCTACCATTTTGTACTTTGTAATGTCAGACTAGGAGATTGCAAACTATATTTCTGGATTTCTGCCAGAACCAATTCAACAAAGTACTTTTTCTGAACTAAACCATGGGAAGAGCACAGTCATGTGCTATGACAGGATGTTATTCCTAATTTTGTCAACAACATCACGTTGAAGTATCAAAACACAGATGCAGAGATATCACTACTTATGTGCACTGACTTTTCTGGGGATATGTCTATGCAAATGCCCTATTAAGTACCTAATGTAATTTAAAACAAAATAGGTATTTACAGAGAATTCAAATTATCAGCTCTTCTCCAGTATATGATTTAGACTAATGATGCCCAAAATCATTTGGAGTTTTTGACACTGTTTCTATTTCAGGAAGCAGAATTTGGCTTCAGTGTAGCCATACAGAAAATGAATTCCCAATATAGAAGACAAAAATACATTACTATAAATGTCAATTGACACAATGAAAGTTAAGATTCCATAATGCAGATATTGGAAATAGGTGACTCAGAAATGAATTTCCCTGAAAATAAGTAATGTGACATTAAAACATCAAAATCTGGATTTCTCTAGAACTGTTTACCATTCAGGACTTTAATGAAGAATTTTGATAAAGAAGGAATTTCACCTGTAGAGACTGATTATCAGAAAGAAGGCACTATCGACGTTACTTGATCCTACACCCTTAGTATGGATATGAGGAATTTTGTCTCAGAGAAATTAAATGATTATACCCTTCGATAACATAGCAAACTAGATCAGCCTTTACAAGTATGATCATCCAAATAATTTAAAAACCTAAGTACTTCCTTTAACCTGTCATATGTTTGACGCTATCAATTAGTAGTTTACCTTTCCTTGAAAAGCAGCAACAATTAATAGGTTGCTTAAATATTGCTGTATGTGTTCAACAAAAGAAACAAATGTACACTCTTTTCTGGACACTCAGTTTACAGAAAGAGCGAGTCTTTATATTACACTAAAATTTCCTGGCTGTCTTTGAATTTTTCCAAAGCTAATATGACAATGAGAAATGATGAGTGATTTCTCTGGATAACACCTCATTTCCATTTCATTGTAGCATCATATGACAAATGGCACAATGGGGCCACCTATCATTTCAAATATTGTGTGTCTTTGAAAATGGAAGAAGCAATAATTTCATAAGTTCACAAGGACATTACCAATGTTCTTTTCTCTGGTTTTACATTTTGTAAAACTAAATTCAGCTTGGCTTCTAGTTTAAGAGAAATGTAATCACACTCAATTCCTATTGTCCAATACGCTACAACTGCACCTTTGACTTCAGCCAGCTTATCAAAGGAGAATACTGCTCTAGAGCTCCTCAAATGAAAAACTAGCAAGAAGAACTTTGCCTCTGTAATACCAAAAAGTAAATTGGCTCAGCTGGAACCCTGAACTCCCAGACATGTGCACGCTTATGCATGCATAATCAAACACAATAGCACAGTCATACAGGAAACAGTTGTCCACTTAGTCAAAACTGTTGGGTGGGGATCCCTGAGTACACACCAGAGAAAATAAATTTCTACAGAGCACAGGCTCTTCGTTGACCTTCAACAGCCAATAGTCTGAAATAAGAATGATCATATTTTCAGTTCCCTGAACCTGAAAACAAACCAAGATATGGTTAATGTGCATTAGTAGAGCCACACAGTATTTCTGTTTTAATCAATAATCAGCATATTTAGGCCACACAGTAAAAGTTTGTGGGGTGTTTTGTATCTCAATTTAGTTTCATAGTTTGAATCAAATGCCATTAAGTTCACTTCCAAAATGGTTAAGTTAGAACTTGTGATAGTTGGCATACTCAAAAGTGTTTAAATAATCTGTTTTAAGTAACTGGAGTTACATTGTTTTTACTGAACAGGAATTTAAAAACACTGTGTGTTCTGCCAGATAACAGAAAATTAAATTGTCTATCTGAAAGAAAATTTTCAGGCTTATTTCAACTGAATCAAACTTTTGACAATTGATCAAATCAAAAACAAGTTTTAGTTGTAGCTAAAGCTTTGAAAGAATTATTTTCTACCTAGCATGTCTCTACTCCTTTATATGTGCTAATTATTTTCTACCTAGCATGTCTCTACTCCTTTATATGTGCTGATTTTCACCTTAAGAGAAAGCAAAAGCTAAGCATGGCAAGCAGGTTCCCCACCATGGTATCAAGATTCCGCTTGACTCCTTCCTCTGCCATCTCATATAGCAGGCTTTTCCAATCCCCTGTAGGAAAATCTTTAAAGGGGGTATTGAATATTTAGAAACACACACACACACACACACACACACACACACACACACACANACACACACACACACACACACACACACACACACACACACACATCGCTTTTAGCTAACAGGAGGCAGCAGATCGGATAAAAACAAGGAATTAAAGTCCTGACAACTGAGTTTTTGCAGCATGCTGGTCTCCTGCTTCCACCTTGGGATGAGGGCTCCCTGAGCTGCACATCTTTAGAGACAGACATGAGTGGCCAGAACTCAGGGCTTCTTGAAGCCCTATGCTCAGCTTTCCGAAGCAAGGTTGTCTTTTTCAAGAGGCTTATCACTGAAGTCTATTTAGGGACAAACGCTATACCTCAGGTGCCAATGAATGACAATTGCTTAAGAATATTTTAAGTGTACTACCTTACAACAAATGTAATTCAGGTGAGATCGGGGGTGTTCAGGGTGGTATGGCTGTAGGCCAACAAACGCAATTCAAGTAAACATTTAAATCATTATTCCCTTAAGATGCATACTTAAAACTAAAATTCAACATTGGCAGTTGTTACAGTATCTGAAATGAAAACCTCTTTAATGTACAAGGTGTAATCTAAAAATACAGTGAATGTTTAAATTAAAAAAAAATTCTTACAGTAAAAGACGCATTGCCATTAGTGCCCTTCAAAATACTCCCCCTCTCTTCAAACACACTTATCCCATCATTCTGGCCACTCTCTGAAGCAGTTCTGAAAGTCCTCCTTCATGAATGTCTAGTTGTGCTGTTATGGCTGCCTCGGTGTCCTGAATTGATTCAAAACGTTTTTTATTTCATGGTCATTTTTACTTTGGGGAAGAGCCAGAAGCTCTTCGGTGCCAGATCTGGTGAATAAGGTGAATGAGGACACACCATAATGTTTTTATTTGACAGAAATTGCCATACCAGAAGTGATGTGTGGCACGAGGCTTTGTCATGATGAGGGATAAAGTAAAGACACTCACCAAAGAGGACTCCCAGAACTGCTTCACCAAGTGGCAAGAACAATGGGATAAGTGTGTTTGAAGCGAGGGGGAGAATTTTAAGGGGGATTAATGGCAATGCGTCTGTTACTGTAATACTTTTTTTAATTAAAACATTCACTATTTTTTTGTTCACACCTCATAATCAATTAGCATCAATTCCATTCAAACACAATTTTAACCACCTCATCAAAAGATAAGTTTAGCTTAATTACGCCTGATAATGATTCTCAGACACTAAAATCTCTAGGAAAGCACCACAAAGTCTCCCAGGACATTGTACAAGGGATTTTTTAATATAGTCCAATTACATGCACCCAGAATTTGAAGTCAAAGTCCTCCAAACATTAGGAACTAAAGAATCAGATTGGGGATAAATTCTGAAACTCCTCGGATTATAAGGCATAATCGGTATACTTGAGAATATATGGCAGTATTGAGAATCTTTTTTTGCGAGTCCTAGCTTAGCTCTTCCCACTCATTTACCCTGTAGCTTTAGGCAACTCTCTTGAGCTCTCTGAGCTTCAATGTCCTCAGATGTAAAATAATGATAACAAGGTGTAACTCATAAAGTTGTAAAAATTGAAACAAATTACATAGTTTAAAGGTCTTTAGAAATGCTAAATCCCCATTTTATTGTGAGATATTGCCTATTAAATGAGATAGGAAAAGAGGAAATTTAAATGATCATGAAATGCTCTATCATTTGTCACAAGGTAGCCAAAAATACTTCCATGAAAAGCATAAATCTAGTCTCTATATCAATTAAGCCAACCATCTCCATCATATCCTATACCAGAGAGAAGTAATCAGGTTTATGATGTGGATAAATATAAACCCTGATTTCAAAAAGTATAAATGCCACACAGACAGTATTATGAAATAAATACTCATGAGAATCAAATGTAAGATAACATTTATAAAGATTGGACAGAGAAATCTGGTTATTTCTAGATTTGTTTCTTGCCTTAAGCTCTCATAGGTGCTGCCAGTCAAAACACTTATTTATAAACCTAAAGTTCTTATATTCATATATCTCAGTAAATTTTTTATTTATACATTGAAATAGGAACTCAGTCTTATGTAACCTAAATTTTAAGCAATAAATATATAGACCAGAAGTTCATATAAGGATTGAATATTAAACAGATGTGTTTCCTGCTTATCTAAATATATTAAGATTTTTTTTAACTCAAAGCTCTGTTATAAAATAAAAGCAGTATAATGTCACTCCTCAACTAAATGGAAATACTTTTTAGTCATCCAAGTTAACACTCCAAAGTTATATTCAGAAAAAATAATGATTTAACTTTGAAATAGTGTCATCTATGTAGAACAACTTTTTTAATCACAATGTTTCTACAAGTCCAGTCTACTGGTTTAAAAATGTATTGGACTCTAGTCTCTGTGGTCTGTGCTAAATAATACATAAAGCTCTCATGTTTGTATATAAAAGACATTAGCAAGATCACCACATGCAAATAAGTCTTGTGTTATCTCCTGGCTCTTTTGACCTGGACAGCACTGGTTGCTGTCCTTTCACAGTGGTCTTCAGGGGTATCACTGTCACTTGTTCCTCAGTCTCCTAATTACAGGATTCTTCTGGGACAGAGCTAATTCTCTCCCTGTGCCTGCAAATGTTCTCTTGGAATCCACTAAGGCTGGTCCATCACACAGCAGGTCAGCTTCTTGAGGTTTCCAAACAGCTGATGCTTATTCCTCTTTCTTTTGCCTCGTTTAAAATCATGGGAAACCCAAGTATGCTGCCTGTCCAGCTTTCACTCCACAGGAAATTTGGGAGAAGGGGAAGATGCTGTTACGTCATTTTGCAATCTCTTGACATTTCTTTCTCCGGTGGCTCAAAGATGGGGCCAGAGATTCTGTACCTCAACAAATACCTATCCTGTGAGAAAATAAGATTCTAGTTTCTGTATCTTGCAGAAACTAACAAACATAATTTGGGAAAAGGGGAAATATATATTTTTTATACTTTTCCATAAAATTAAATTACCTCCTCCTTTCTTAGTTTTGTTGCTGTTAATGAAGAGGGTAAAAAAATCAAATAGGCCTCCTTCAAAGCTTGATGCAATTTGAAGGGTCTCAAATGGTGGGTCAGATTCATTTTGATTTTTTCCTTCTTTTCATCCATTAGCTGTCTCCATACTATTCCCTATCAGATGCAGACAACAAACCAATTATTTTTATTCCATATAAATGTTCACAGAACAATTAAATAATTGATGATAAACGGTAAACCTATTAGCCTACTTGGTGCAAAATGAAGTCAAAGAAAAAAGTGCTTTGGGATTCTGAGTGTTGTGGAATGCCTGCCCAATCTTGGAGAAACAAACCTCTACAACTCTAAAATTAATTTTTGTCTTGAATTATTGAAATTACTCATTATGGAGGGCTCAGATAGATGTAGTCAGAGGGGCAAACTTTTGGGTCATGTTTACAGCACTGATAACTTATTTAAGGTAACCAGAAAATGAAGTGCAAATGAAGAGGGGAAAGCCCCAGCATTAGTGAGTACCACAGCTCAACATGGAGAGTTAATGAGGCTCTGAGGAAAAAGACCACGAGGTAAGGGTTAACTTGACCCAGTCAATTTCCTGCAGGCTGGCCTTCTGCAAAATTCCATGGAAACCAGCCACTGTCAAACTCTTGAGACAACTGATCCTCGTAAAAGCTGAGGTGGCAGCCCAGACCACAGGTTCTGTAGAGCTGCAACCACAAGTCTCAAGCCCTATTCCCTTAATCATGCAAGCAGAAGGGCCCTAATCAATAAATGCCATAGCAGCAAGAAAGTGATGGAGGACAAGTTCTGGCACATCATACAGCTGCTATGACACAGGGCTTGCACCCAAGGCCTGGAATGTGGCTGAAAACGGGCTGGCACTTACGTCTTCAATTATTTTGCTTAAAAACTCCACAGTTCAAAGGCCAGATTTCTGTATCAGAATCTGATGCCCAGCCTTGCTCAACTCTTGCCCCAGATTTTGACAGGCAACTGAGTACCTGTAGCCCCAGTAAATGTTCTTCCAGATGACCTGGTCTTGCTATGCAGCTATGTGCCCTTTTGTGCTCAACATGGACATAATTTGTCCTTGTTGGTAGAAGTATAAATGAATACAAATAGAACCAACTTTATGTAAGGTAATTTGCATTACATATCAAAACTATAAATGTATATTTTGATCCAGAAATTCAACTTCTACAGATTTACTATATATACATATTTGCCCATTATGCACAATGATGTTGGTACAAAGTATTCATAGTAGCACTACTTTTTTAAAAAATAGCAACAGATTATATAAAATCTAAATGTTCATCAACAAGGGATTGGTTAAGTACATAATGCTACACACACACACACACACACACACACACACACACACACACACACAATGGAATATCCTGCAGCTGTAAATAAGAAAAAAGAAAGCTCTTTTTATATTGATATAAAAATATCCCAAAATACATTGTTCAGGGTGTATGTGGTGAGAGATAGACTATTCACTTTTTCCCTTTATGATAGTTGAGTGATAAGAACATAATGCAAATTATTAAATATATAAAAGTTAAAGTGATTTAGGGTAAATCTCTAAGAGCATATTATTCATTAAAGAACTGACCACAAATTAGACAAGAAAATTCAGTATCATTTGTAATTCTGGGACTTTTCAAGATGAAGTTAAAGTGATGCCTTAAGTTATTTATGTATGAAAAAGTCAATTAACTGCATTTGTGGAAGTACTCAGTTTATGAAAAAAAAAGAGAAATGAAGTAAGTAAAGTGAATATATAATCTGATTCACGAAGACTTTTCAGATTATATCCCAGGTTTAACCATAGTCAGATTACTCTTTCAACTTCTTAAAATTTATATTTATAGTTATAAAGTGGAAACAGATCCTTAGAAACATGGGTGTTGTAGTGTTGTAGCAAAAAAAAATGGATGAGATCCAGAGTCTCTGGTTTAAATCATAGCTCTGATTTTGGACTAATCATTTGATTTTTGTGGACCTCAGTTTCCTAATAAGCTATAAAAAAAAGTAGCCATAATTATCACCAAGATTCATTCCAGCTTTAATAGTCTATGATTCCATTCTCTGTTAAAATATAGTAAAAATTTTACAAGATTGGTAAAATACACTGAAGAGTCATGATACAAACTGTAAAGTAAGCATTCATATAGTAAAGAAGAATATGCAGATAAAATATAGTGGACAAGAGTTTCAATTGTGCTGTCTGAATGAGAATTTGACTATTAAGAGGCCTTGGTAATGGAGAAATCAAATCTGGTAGTTTTCCAAAGCTGTTGAACAGTTCAGGGTGAACATTACAACCTTTGAAGACAGAACACGAGACTAATGTCTCAAGACTCATGGTCACAATTTTGAATGATCTATCAAGGTGCCACAGAGTTCCATGCAGATAAAACAGCATTCAGGGAGTTCTTGCTGTCTAATATAAATGGTATTAGAACTCAAATCTTTGAGGAGAAAAAGAGAAACATCAACATCATTTTGCTTTGACCTGAGTTTTTTGTTTGTTTTGTTTAAAGATTTTTATTAGGGAATTGGGGGGATGGGAACAGCGCTGGGGAACTGGGGGATGGAGAACAGACAAGTTGCTTTTTGTTCTTCAGTCTAGTTGTGGAGGACATTGCTTCACTGGCCCAAGTTGGCACCATCATTGCGCTCTTCCCGGGCGAGGCAGATCAGTGGGCATCTTCTGGATGGCTGCTCACTGTGGTTGCTGGCCACTCACACTGACTGCTGGCTATACACAGTAGCCCATGGCAACCCACTGCCACAGGGGCTGCAGCCTACGCTGTCGCAGGCGACTCTTGGCAGCCCAGCTCCAGGTTGAGCTGTAGTTCAGCATCTTAACTGTAGAGGGCAGTGTCACTGGCCCTCATATGTGGGATCCGAACCAGGGCCCTCTGGCATCCCAAGCCAGTTCTTAACCATTGTGCCACTCGGCTGGCCCTGACCTGAGTTTTTTAAAGACCTGATGCTATATTACAACTACATCCTAGATAATTTTCACCAAAGATATGTTTGAATACAATGTTAAACAAATGAGAATGCCAAAAAATCCCCCAAAATCAAACAAACAAAAAAAACCCAAGCAAACAAGAACCACAATGGAAAAGTGAACTGAAACTTGAATGTAAGCAAACATGGAGCCTTGTACCCTTATCAGGATAAGAAACTGGAAAATAAGCCTTGGACCCATGCAAGCTGGAGAGCTGATTTTTAGTCTTTCTTATTAAGACAGTGTCTTAATAAGAAAATTTAAATTTATAAATTTAAAATTTAATTGAACAAATTCCTAAAAAAATATACCTAACCAAAAATGATTTAAGAATAAAAATCTTAACTAGACTGACAACCATTAAAGAAATGTGATCAACACTCAAAATATTTCCATAAAAGCATTAGACTAAAAATAGTATATATTCAATGAAGTATCAAATAAAACTATATTTTCAATGAATAAGTCATTTCAATAATTTATAATCTCTTACAGAGACTAGGAAAACTAGTCTGTAAGAGAAAGAAAAACAGGCAAAATGTTCACACGGCCCAAATTTTCTCTAGTGAATAAACCTAGCAGAGGAGTTTTGGGAGCATAGGATATGCACATCTTTGGTTATGTGAGATAATGCTGAATTGTTTCCCAAAATGCTTGTGCCTATTTATATTCCATTGAGTAGTATGGAAGAGTTCCAATTGCCTTATCTTCTTGGCAAAATGTGATATCATTAGATCTCCTAATTTTGCCAGTCTACTGCATTTAAATTATTCATTTTGAACCTCCTTTTCTTTGTTTTTTCCAGGCTCCAAATTTAGAGTTATGTGAAAAGCTTTTGTATTTAATCCACCACCACCTGCACTCGCATCAGCTCTGCTTCAACCTTTTTTTCCCCTCTTCCTTTCTAATAAAAACCTACTACCCTTCCATTTTAGGCTTTTTAAAAATAATATACAGAAATGTTACTATTGTCAGGACCTAAATTTTTGGTGTTATTGGTCACTAAGTAATTTCTTTGCCATCAGATAGGCCTTGTAACTCCAACATTATCCATTGAAGCCAAGCATCAGCAACCATATGATAAAACTGTCCAGTTATTTCTCCCCTAATGCTTATTTTTAAAATGTTAATTTGTACCAACGCGATTGATATATTAGGGAACAATTTGAGTACAACAAATTTGCATTTGCTTATGCACAAATTCATTTGTGAGAAACAGTTGCTGAACACAGAAAACTATACTTAACTGAACTGAGTCAGGTAGGAATGCACAAATACCAATCTCAACCCTAGATCTTCAAGCCAGTATTGCCCACCCACTCACTACACAGTCTATTTTAAGAACAGATTTAACAAATAATTACTGTGCTCTCACTTTGTACCAGGCACTGTGGTACGCACTAGTGATCAGGGGCCCTCTGTAGTCATGAAACTCACAAAGGAACGCAAAACCTAATCACTGTTTTTACAGGAATAATTACTGAATTATAATTGTATTAAGTGCTATGAAGGAAAAAATGCATGATGCTGTGAGGATGTGTTACATGACACTCTAACTTAAAGGGTACAGTTTAAGGATAGTCAGAGAAAGCGAACTTCAGGAAGTAACCTTTAAGCTGCGAAAGCAAAGATGAATAAAAGTTAGTCTGACAAAAGATACGAATGATATAAAAGGAACAGTGCATGTTAAAACTCTGAGGCAAAAAGGAATTTGGCCCTTCTGAGGAACAGGGAGAAGGCCAGTGTGGCAAAAGCATATAAAGCGAGAGTCATGGCACAGTAAGAGGATAGAGTGGGTGGAATGGAATGGTGCCCCCCAAAAGATATGTCATTTGGAATTTGTGAATGTGAGCTTACTTGGAAAAAGGGTCTTTGCAGATTTAATCATGCAAAAAGTCTCAAAATGAGATCATCCTAGATTAACCCAGTCGGCCCTGAATTCAATGACATGTGTCCTTATAAGACACAGAAGAGAAAATAAAGAGACACACAAAGAAGAAAGTAATGTGAAAATGGAGTCACAGGTGAAATGATATAGCTACATGACAAAGGTTTCCAGAAATCACTAAAAATTAGGAAAGAGGCTTGAACAGGTTTTTTTCTCAGCGCCTGCAGGAGGCGCCAACACTGCTGACAGCATGATTTTCAACTTCTCTCCAGAACTGTGAGAGAATACATTTTTGTTGTTTCAAGTAACTCAATCAATGACAATTTGTTGTGGCAGCCCTAGGAAATAATACAGAGGCCAAATCATTCAAGGGACTTATAAACAAGATAACTATAGCAGGCAGCTGCTAAGAGGGCTCCCAATAACCTCTGTCCCCAGGTTTTCTCACCCTTGTGAAATCTGGTGCCCTTGAATGTGCCTTGAGATCAGGTATGTATCTGGGGTTTGGGGCTTTTGGTCTTATATTTTTTTATTGTATTATCCCCAAGGCTTAGCACAATGCCTAAAACAAAATAAATACTCAATAAGTATTTAAGGAATGACTAATTAATCACTTTGGTTCAATAGTTACAGAGTTGGATAGGGTTTAAAACAAGGATCATCAAAATCACCAATTTATTGAAAAGAGGAAAAAAATTTTAAACGAGGATACAAAATAGAACTGCCAAAAATTTCAACAAAATACCAGAACACTGAATTCAAGAACACATTAAAAGAAACATACATCATTATCTAGTGGGATTTATCACTGGGATGCAAGGATGGTTCAACATATTGAAACCAATAAGTGTAATACACACATTAACAGAATGAAGGATTAAAATCATGATCATCTGAATAGATACAGAAAATAGCATTTGACAAAATTCAACATCCTTTCATAATTTTTTCTTTGTTTTTTTAAATGTTCATTCCTCTATTTTATTTATTTATTTATTTAATTTATTTATTTATTTATTTATTTTAGTTTCAGGTGTACAAAACAATGCAATAATTATCTTTTTCACCCTTCACAAAGTGACAAACCCCCTCCTTCCAATCCAGTACCCCCCCACTGCCCATATCATACATATCTATTACAATTCCATTGACTCCATTCCCACACTATACTCCACATCCCGTGACTACATATGTATTAAATTATAGTTGACATACAATATTATTCAACAGCAGCTTCAGATGTACAGTGCAGTGGTCAGGCCTCTACACCATCTATGAAGTGGTCTCCCTTACAAGACATGAGTCCAAATGGCCCTCTAAAAATCTTTACAACATAAATGATTATATTCCCCAGACTGTCTTTTCTATCCCTGAGGCTATATTGTAGTTATTAATTTATGTTGTCTCGTCCCTTCTCCTTCATCCCCACTCCCTCCCAACTAGCAACCATCAGTTTTTCCTCTGTGTCTCTGAGACTATTTCTGTTTACATTACTCATTTATTCAGTTCTTTAGATTCCACATATAAGTGAGATCTTAATGGTATTCGTCTTTCTCTGACTGACTTGTTTCACTTAGCATAATGTTCTCTAGTTCCATCCATATCGTTGCAAATGGTACTATTTCCTTCTTCTTTATAGCTGAGTAATACTCCATTGTATACATGTACCAGTTTCTTAATCCAGTCATCTACTGATGGGCATTTTGGTTGTTTCCAAGTCTTAAGCTATTGTGAATAGCACCGCAATGAACATAGGGGTGCATATATTTTTTTGGATTAATGTCTTGGGTTTTTTTTAATAAATACCTAAGAGTGGGATTGCTGGGTCATAAGGTAGTTCCATTTACAGATTTTTGAGATACCTCCATACTGATTTCCATAGTGGCTGCACCAGTCTGTAGTCCCACCAGCAGTGCACCAGGGTTCCCTTTTCCCCACAACCTCGCCAGCATTTGTTGTTTGTTGATTTATTGATGATAGCCATTCTGACCAGGGTGAGGTGGTATCTCATTGTGGTTTTTATTTGCATTTCCCTAATGATTAGTGAGGTTGAACATTTTTTCATATGCCTGTTGGCCATCTGTATGTCCTCTTTAGAGAAATGTCTCTTCATATCCTCTGCCCATTTTTTAATTGGGTTGTTTGCTTTTTTGGTATTGAGTTGAATGAGTATTTTATAAATGTGGATATTAACCCCTTATCAGATATATCGTTAACAAATATCTTCTCCCACTCAGTAGGCTTCCTTTTTGTTTTATTGATGCTTTCCTTTGTTGTAAAAAAACTTTTAAGTTTGATGTAATCCCATATGTTCATTTTTTCTTTTACTTTCCTTGCCTGTAGGGATGTATCAGTAAAAATATTGCTCAGGGTAATGTCTGCAAATTTACTCCCTATATTTTCTTCTAGGAGTTTTATGGTTTCAGTTCTTACATTTAAGTTTTCAATCCATTTTGAATTTGTTCTTGTATATGGAGTAAGGAGGTGGTCCAGTTTCATTTTTTTGCATGTCAGTCCAATTTTCCCAGCACCATTTATTAAATAGACTACCTTTACCCCAATGTTGTCATACACTAACTCCATATATGCATGGATTTATTTCCAGGCTCTCTATTCTGTTCCATTGATCTATGTGCCCATTTATGTCAGTACCATGCTGTTTTGATTACTGTAGCCTTGTAGTAAGCTTTGATGTCTGGTAGCATGATATCCCCGACTTTGTTCTTATTTCTCAGGATTGCCATGGCAGTTCAAATTGCTGCGATTTTCAGGGGAGAGCTCAGGGAGCCCTCTTCACAGCCGCCATTTTCCCCTCCTCTCCTCCCTTTCATAATTTCTTTTAAAAACTCAACAAATTGAGTATACAAGGAATTTACTTCAACATAAAAAATTGCTATATATGATAAATCCACAACTAACATCATACTCTAAAGTAAAAAAACAAAACTGAAAGCTTCTCCTCAAAGATCAAAAACAAGACAATGGTGCCTACTCTTTTTTGTTTCCTGAATATATATATATATATATATATATATATATATATATATATATATATATATATATATATTGAATAGCCCTCTATAATGACTACTGAGGCACACAAAAAAAATGTATTTATGGACCTCTTATTGTCCTGGCCTCTAGAAATTTTTAAGTAGTAATTGTAATTTACACCATTATATTCTTACAGCTTTGGCCCCTATTAAACCTTAAAGTTACAGTTCCCAGTTATACAACTTACAGAAATCAGATTAATGAATGACACTTGAGTGCTTCCAATGTGAACTATTGCATTGTCAGAAAAGTCATGATGCATTTTTGCAATGAAAAACAGGAAAAATATGTCATGACTTTTCAGACAACCCAATAGTAAGGTCATACTAAATCGAAAAAGGTAAATGATTATGACCCCAATCTATATGGAATTCTGAATTCACCCAGTCCTGGCCTATTGTATCCACCTCAATATACTATATGGGAAGAGGACTTTTTTATTGGAAAAGGTTAGAGAATTCTTCTGTCATACTGATTTCTATTGTAATGATACCAGGTTTACAGTAAATGCTATGGGAATATGGTGTAATACTAAAATCATAGGCAAATTAACTTTGCCTGAGGTTAATAAAACCCATGATAATACTGATACAGAAAATCCACCAGGGGTCGAACCCGGTGTAGTCCAGGCTAGGTTCACATACCGGGGATTGAACCTGGGCCTTGGGGAGGAAAACTGGGAATCCTACTGCTATGTTACTGGAGGTGGGCCCTCCTTGGCATGGTGTCTGGGTTCTTGGCATCTTGAGCAAAGAATTGAATGAGACGCAGAGGTAAAGTGGTGAAAGTGAAGTTTATTAGAAGAGATAGTACACGCCAAAGAATTAGGAGCAGGACTGAGCACAGAGAAAAGTGGCTCGAGGGCAGTGCTCAAAGGCTCAAAGGCCAAGAGTTCCTACTCTTAAGACTTGTATTAAACACATTACCAGAAGTTCTAACCAGAAAAATTAAGCAAGAAAAAAAAATAGAAGAAATCTAAATCAGAAAGGAAGAAGTAAAATTGTCCCTGTTTGCAGATAACATGATATATATTGAAAACCCTAAAGAGGTCAACAAGAAAAGTTAGAACTAATTTATAAATTCAGAAAAGTTTTCAGGATACAAATTCAACAGAGAGAAAATTAGTTGCATTTCTTTTTTTTTTAAGCTGAGCCATCCTGCTACCTATTGGCAGCTTAGTGGCAGCTCAGCTCGGGCCGGGCATCGAACTACTGTTGCTCAGAGCTCAAACTCTTGAGCGAGCTTTTAACCACCTGAGCCACTCGGCCGGCCCTAATTGCATTTCTATACACTAAAAATTATCTCTTTGAAAAAGAAATTAAGGAAATAATCCCATTTACAATTGTAACAAAAATAATAAAATACTTAAGAATAAATTTAACCAAGGAGGTAAAAGATCTATACACTGAAAACTGTAAGCTCTGATGAAAAAACTTTAAGAAAGAAGAAATAAAAGGAAAGATATTCCAAGTTCACGGACTGAAGATTTAATATTTTTAAAATGTCTACACTACTCAAATTATCTTCAGATTCAAGGCAATTCCTACCAAAATATCAATGGCACTTTTCACAGAAATAGGAAAAACAATCCTAAAATTGTGGAACCACAAGAGACCTGAAATAGCCAAAGCAACTCTGAGCAAGAGGAACAAAGCTGGAGGCATCACACTTTCTAGTTCAAACTATATTACAAAGTATAGTAATTGAACAGTATGGTACTGGAATAAACAGACATTAGACCAATGGAACAAAATAGAGAGCCCAGAAATGAACCTTTGTGTATATGGTCAACTAATCTTTGACAAGGGCATCTAGAACACACAATGAATAAAAGTTGGTCCTCTTCTATAAACTGTGGATATTTACATAAAAAAGAATGAATCGGGACCCCTATTTTACACCATTCACAAATACTAACTCAAAATGGACTGATAACTTGAAAATAAGACCTGACACTGTAAAACTTCTAGGGAAAAAAAAAAAAACAACATAGGAAAAAAACTCCATGGCACTGGTCTTCGTAATAATTTTTTGAATGACACCAAAAGCAGAGGTAACAAAAGCTAAAAATAAATAAATAATAAATAGGGACCACATCGAACTAAAAATCTTCTGCATAGCAAAGAAAAGAAAATCAACAAAATGAAAAAGCAACCTATGAAATGGAGGAAGATATTTTCAAACCATATATCTGGTAAGAGTTTAAATATTTAAAATATATAAGGAATTCACACAACTCAATAACAAAAAAAAAATCAAACTGATTTAAAAAATGGGCAAATGACCTAAGTAGACATTTTTCTAAAGAACACAGACAAATGAGTAACAGATACATGAAAAGGTGCTTTAAATCACTAATCAGGAAAATGCAAATCAAAACCACAATGATATATCACATCACATCTGCAATGATGGTTACTATCAAAAAGACAAAAGACAAGTGTTAGTGAGGATGAAGAGAAGAAGGAACTCTTGTATACTGTTGGTGGGAATGTAAATTGGTGCAGCCATTATGGAAAACAATGTGGAGGTTCCCCAAAAAGCTAAAAATAGTATTACCATATGATCTAGCAATCCCGCTTCTGGGTATATATCCAACGGAAATTAAAACAGTATCTCTAAGAGATTATTGGTAGTCCAATGCTTACTGCAGCATTTTCACAACAGTCAAGACATGGAAACAACCTAAGTGTCTTCTGACTTATGAATGGATAAAAAAAAAAAAGTGATACAAATACACACACACAATGGATTATTCAACTATAAATAAAAATAATATCCCATCAATTGTGACAACATGGATGAACCTGGAGGGCATTGTGCAGGTAAGTGAAATAAGTCAGACAAATACTGACTAGTTTGTTCATTTATTCTATTCTTTAGATTCCACGTATAAGTGAGATTATATGGTATTTATCTTTCTCCAGCTGGCTATTACGTTGTTTTGTACACCTGAAACTAATAATAATAATTTTAGAAAAAGACAAATATTGTATGGTATTGCTTACATCTGGAATCTAAATAAATCAAAATCATAGAAATAGAGCCAATTGTTAGTTGCCAGGAGCTGCGGGATGGGGAAAATGGGGAAATGAGATGTATCATTTCTGGGGATCTAATGGAAGGCATGGTGACTATGGTTAATAACACTGTAGTGCATACTTGAAATGTGCTGAAAAGCGTTCTCACCATAAAAAAAGTTGTAACTATGTGAGGTGATGGATGTGTTAATTAACCTGATTGCAATAGTCATTTCACAATGTATACATATATCAAATCATCACGTTATGTATCTTAAATATATACAACTTCATTTGTCAATTATACCTCAAAAAACCTGGGGGTAAAACAACTAGTAATATTTAACATGAAATGATGCATGTGAAAACCTTTATTGAAAAATAAGGTTAGTAGGCCGGTCGAGTGGCTCAGTTGGTTATGAGTTTGCTCAAGAGGTCAAGCTCTGAGCAACAGGGTCGCCAGTTCCATTCATGGCCTAAGCTGAGCTGCTGCTGAGCTGCCAACAGGTGGCAGGATGGGCTCAGCTGAAAAAAAATAAAATAAAAAATAAGGTACTATACACATATCTGGGATTATTACTGGGAAAATTAAACTGATGATTCCAATTTCCTGAGTTCCAAATAAACCACAGCTTTTATTAACTGGTCTTCAATCTTTCTCATTCTCCTCATACCTCCAACCGCACCCTCTTTTGATTCCTGAACTTCAAAATCTTAGCAGGTAACCTTTCTCTACTTCAGAAAGAACATATTGTAAAATCTCTTATATGAAATTACTTAAAAGTTAGACAACCAAATACAAGCTTACTCAACTTCTCCTATTTCCTTCTCAATAATGGCCAGTTTCTCCACAAATGTTCTATTAACAATTTATGCCTTGTCAGGCAGCACATACTAGTGATTATTCCGTTTCTCCTGTATCTTGATACTTTCTGTCCATGTTGAATTATTCTTATCAGCATTTTAAAACTAATCTGGCTCTTTGTCATAAATACTCGTACGACCATGACCAGAACAGTAATTACAATCACCATGAAAACCACTCTCCCTGTTTCCTGTCTATTCACCTCTCCAATTATCCTTTCTCTACATTGCCAAACTTCTCAGAAGAGTTGTCTATGCTCATGGTCTCCAATATCTCAATTCACTTTCAGTCCTCCTTTAAACCTACCATTGACGCTACCACTGTTATCTGTTATGAAGGTCACCAATCGCCGCCATGCTGCTATAGACAATAAAACCCATTAGAAACAATAAAACCTGTTCAGTTCTCATCTCACTTGATTTCTCAAAATCTTTAACACACACTCTTGCCTTCTATTCTTTGCTTTTAGGGAGGGAGAAGAAGGAGGTGTCAGCTTCTCTCGCTCAAAACACAAAATAACAACAAAACCATACTTTGCCATGTAAAAATATTATGGAGAAACACAAAACAATTTTTACTTCTATTGTACACATAAGTAAACTGAGGCTTAGAAATTTTAAATCGCTTTCCCAAGATGACAAAATGCCTGAATAGCTGAGATTCAAACCCTTTCGATGTTTGAATCCAACTCAGCTATGGTTTATAAACTGAACAGCATGACTTTAGATTTACCAAAACTTTAGTCCACTTCTACTCAGCAATCTGTAGAATCTCATTTCCTCCTAACAATATCACATGGTGACTAAAAAAAGACTGACCACCAATTTGTGTAAAGAAATAATGAATAAAAATTTTCAAAAGCTATTTTCATAATTAACCATGGCAGCATTAACCTTAAGAAGGATACACCCAGTAAAGCTCTTGGCTGGTTAATTAAGCATGTGTAGCTACGCCATGAAATAAAAACTATTGTATAAATTCAATACGTGTCTTGTTGCTATGGCAAGCAGCACCCAGCCATGAAAGAGGAAGCTAATTTCTACATGGTATTAAGCTACTTAACAAAATGGCACAGCAAGATTCCAAATAGAGCCATCTGTCAGAAATGTAATATCAGCAGGTAAAGCTGGACATTTTTCACAAATTGATAGTGCTAGATCCTGGATTAGAGTTTTGATACCCAGCTATTAGATATGCTTTTAGAGATTATAAAAACACCCCAAGGGCCTATAACACCTGTCATAGTTGTATCAGTATCTAAAGTTTATCAGTATCTAAACTCAATGTGACACACAGTAGTGCACACCATGGACTAGCTATATGAAGAACATGGGATGTAAGTCTGGTAAAAATCAGTATCCAGGAGAAAGTGCACACAGCTGGTGATAAGTGCCAGGCAGAGTTTCAGTGTGTATAGGTCTGTGTATAGAGGTCAGTGGGTATAGTGCTATGAACTTAACAAAGCCCATGATGAGCTGTTGAGCCTTCCACTGGAACCATTTTCTCAAACTTTACCTTTCCTTTGTCTTGTTGCATTAGTTGGATGTATTTCCCTTGAAATAGTTCTCAAAGTTAAGTGTGCCCTTTCACAAAGTCAAAGAATAAATCTTTACAGAATTAAATCAATTATGAACCAATTCAGAAGAAAGAAAGGTTAAAATGGAGATTAACGTTTCAGATTTGTTGCTGATAAAGACCAGGTTGGATAAAATGACTTATGCAGTAAAAAAAGGTTTTCTAAGGCTGAACTTAGGTATGCAGTAAAAAAAGGTTTTCTAAGGCTGAACTTCAACACTGAATTTTCTTTTGCTAAATCCTAAAAAGAGAAAAACCACAATGAAAATACAATTTTCTGATTATGTGTCATAAACTAAGTACTAATCTACAAGTGTAGTCAGATCTCTGCTTTTTTTCATGAGAACATTTAATGAAGAAACAAAACCCTGGGAGAGTGACCTAGAAGTTCACAAGGAACTGAGACAGAAGCAGTAGTGCCTTTTTAGCCAATTGCCACCACCTCAGGGCAGTGCTGTGTGACACTGCCTGACACCAGTGTCAGCATCAGAGTATGTGTGACTTCAGACACAAAGTGTGTGCGGTTCACAGGGTTCCCCTTGGTGCTGCTTAGTGTCAAAGATTCTTACTCAGAAAAAGGAAAGACAGCCATCTAAAGAGAGACAGGTGCCCATCTCTCTCCCATGTCAGTCAGCTCTTCATACAATTGGACATATTTTAATGAATTTTACTTTGGGGAAAAAGAAGCAGTCATCTTAGAGTAGTGTGGCTTCAAGGTTGATTTAGCCAGAGAGCACTGTTTGCCTCCCTCTCAATTCCGAAAGGGCCAAGGAGCTCAAAAGTGGAACTTCTGATTTGGATTAGAATTCCTCATATGGCAAGGCAATGTTAGTTCCTAAAGAAAGCCAAGTATAAATAAGGCTCCTAATAGATTTTCTGAATTCCATAAACATAGCAGAACTTTTTGAATAAAACATATTACTGTCAAATTCATCTGATTTCACTTTTGCAGCATTTTTAAAATTTTAGGGGAAAATGCTTGATACATATCATGAGCAATTTCTGTAACTCTGGCTCCAGGCTTCTATAAATAACAATGGCCACAGATGTGGGACAACTAGCCCACTGCAAGAGAGCCCAGCATCTGGTGACAGAGGCCTCTATTCCCTGCTTCTTGTACTCTCTCTTCCCAGAGAACTGTTAGCTCCTGGAATCCTGATAAACTCCTTTCTCAGGACACCTCTTTTCATGCATCTATACCCCGTCTTTCCTTTTACAACTAACTTCAATTCTTTAACAAATGAAACATTTTGTCATTTTATTGCAAGGTGTTCCTTATCACAAAATTTTATTTATGATCTGCCTAATTCAAAAGCGGCTTTTAGAAAATGTACCACCACAAACAGCATATATATAGTAAGTGTAATACATTTTTAAAAGTAAGAACCAAAGACAGAAAAGAAAATCAAATCACCTGGACCAAACCATTTATTGATCATTGCTGTGAGGAGACTACATTCAGTTCTATGATTCCTGCCACATGGGACCGAAACGGAGGCATAAGTGACTGAGGAGGCTAAATCCTGGCTCTAGGCGGTGGTTCCACTGTCTACTATTAAAATTAACTCAGACAATCAGAAGTCTACCTTTATTATTGTCCCCTGACAGAATCATCCTCATTAAGATAGACTTTAATGGTATGTTCTTGGGTTTCCTTAAAATTATTTACATAAAGTATCTATATGAAAAAAGATGTTTCCTTTTAAGGCATAATGCATTATTCCATTAAGTGTTTAATATTCAAAAATAAATGTAAAATTCATTTTCCATTTCATTACCATGAAATTATTCTTTTTATATGAAGATGGTAATAATAAATCAGTATGGGTCCTTGGGTTTGGAAATCAGATGATTGTATATTGAGAGCATTCTATTATATAAATTATATATCCATACACAATTAACCGCATTTCATAGTCATATTCCATTATCACTGCATTATCTTGAAAGCTTTTTAAAAAGGTTAATAGGCTTTCATTTCCAAAGGTTAGCCAGCACTGATGAGGTTAGAGTATCATAAGGAAGAAAAATATTTGGTGTATTAAAAGGAGACATCGTTCAGAGGATGAGGATAAACAGTTCCTAAAGGAATAATAAGATCATAATACATAGCTAGTACAGACTGATGCTATTTATAATGAAACCTCTAGACTCAGAGAATACTGTTGCTATAAGGGATCTCAAAGATATGTAGACTATCTCCTGAATTTACAGAAGATATATGAGGTACAGAGAAGGTAAGTGGCTTGCCCAGCTCCATAGCTGACTTCTGGGAAGTCCAGACTAGACCCCAAATCCCTGTACTGAGAGCCAATATCCTTTCCACTGCGGAATTCTCCATTTATCTTAGTCCCCCAAACACTTGAAAAAGAAATCTTCTGTTCCGACATAATGACCCCATGCAACTCAAATCCAAGTAGAAGGGACTCCTAGATTATATGTTTCTTTCAAGTTTTAAATTGTGTCTGTTTTCTATAACCGAAGAAATTTTTTTTTACCTTGGAGATTCAGTTTTGGAGGCTCCCAAATTTTCAAATTCAATACAGTGAAAAGTTAATATTCTATATCCTTGGTAGTTAGACAACAAGATCAATACATTCTCTTTAATGAGTCAGAGAAAGCAAAGAGACTATAGTGGTACTGTGTTGAGCGATTTTTGTCAAATTAACTTAAGTAATCAGATGGTTCAATCAATGTGACTGACCAATTTCACTAATCATGCTGCATTCATCACAACATGTATGTAGTCCTTCCTTACATCCCTTCGCATAGTTGTTTCTTGGTATTGTGCACATGTAGCTACTATGGTACTTACAACACTGATTTGTGAATTTTTGTTACTATTATTATTCTACTAAAAATAATCTTTATATAATCAAGTCTTATGTATAATATGTTCAGTTTGATTTTCCTTAGTAAATATTTAATGAGCACTTACCTCATTTGGGGCACTATATTAGCTGCTTAGCTTATGGGTTTTACTGTGACAGATGAATGCACAGAAAGTGCTGAAAAGGACCATGTAGGGCTTGGTGGTCATAATAAAGGAGGTGGTTATATTTGAGCTGAATGTAAGGAAGCAGAACAAAGTGGCTTGGTAAATAAAAGTGGAAGAAATAGAGAGGAGAGTGTTTTAGGGAAAGAAAACACAGAAAGCCAAAATATAGCAGCAAGAAAAATCATCTTATGATGCAAGGTGAGGCAGTTTAGGAAGGCAAAATGTTGTCAATAATATTAGCACAGTTTCTCAATCTTTAGTGTGCACCAGAATCATCTGGAGAACTAATAACACATACAGAACACCAAGCCTGTCGAAGTAGAATAGTTATTTTATCCAGTCTTCAGGTGATTTGGATACACACCAAAGTTAGAGAACCATCGTATTAGAGCAGAAAGTGCTGGATGAAGAAGACGGGTGAAAGGACAAGGTAGAACATGAAGTTAGAGAAAAGTAAGGATTGTATTTAACATTTTGGTAAGTCATATGCCAAGCTCCATACTTAAAAAAAAAAGTTTTTTTAAATGTATTCTCATGGTGTATAGGTAGTAGGTAAGTGACACATGCTTGCATTTTAGATTAATTATTGTCAACTATAAATAAAATAGATCTGAGATGGAAAAAATATGAGAAAAGAGCAAGTAATGTTCTATCGCAATAGTACAGATGAGAGCGTATGAGGGCCTGCACGAGCGTTCCCGTGATAGGAAGGAAGTGGGAAAAGATCACAGCAATTGTAGTCATCAGCTTGTATTTAGTAAAACCCAGGGCAGGTTCGTTCGGAACATCATGACTCCATGTGGAAAAACTAAGAAGAATCCCTCAGCTTACCAAATCAGAAGGGACTCAAACTGAAAATAAACCTGTAATACAACAGATCATTCATGAAAGCTACCAAATCCATTACAGTCAGCCTCTAAGAGCCATAGAACCGCAACATGAAGCGGTCACCTGAGTGGAGAATATTTTCAAATTTGATTTCATTAAGAAATATTTAGGGGCCAGCTGAGTGGCTCAGTTGGTTAAGAGCTCTCTCAAGAGTTTGAGCTCTGAGCAATAGCGGTTCGAGTCCAGCCCAAGCTGAGCAGCCGCTGAGCTGCCAACAGGTAGCAGGATGGCTCAGCTTAAAAAAATAAATAAATAAAAAATATTTAATGCATACAAAGACTATGTCTTGACTGTATGAAGAACAGTAAACAAAGATCCGTGTATCCACCACTCTGCTTAAGAAACAGAACCTCATCGATACATTTGAAGCTTCTGCGTCCCTCCCCAGTCACCTGCTTCACTTCCGTCCCACCCCCGAGGTAATCATCCTTCCACATGTTGGCTACCATTTTCTTGTTTCCTTTATGGTATAACGACAATGGATGTACCCTATATAATGTTGTTGAGCTTTATTTGTTGTGTGTTTTATAAAATTACTGTCATACGTAAGGACTTCTACAGCTTGCTCTTTTCCCTCAACTTATGTTTGAGATGATTAATTTTGATGCATCGTGCTTCAGTTCATTTTCATTTGGGTGAGTAGCCTATTGTATGAAGAGACACTCTTTATTTAACCATTCCCCCACCATGAGACATTTGTTTCCAATTTTTCTTTTTCATAACAATGCTACTTTTAATATTCTAGCACAAGCCTACTAAGGAACATAGGAAACAGTTTCCTCTAGGATGGAGGCTTTATTTTAATGGAGACCCATTATATGGCAACCTAGTACCCTTACATATGTACACACAGACACATGCACATGTGCACATACACACAATCTAAGCACATGCTTCTTGAAATGTTTACCCTAAACTACTTAAATACATTCTAATATTTTCTAATTTATTGTATTCTACTATATTGCATACTATCTTATTTCATTTTCACATGTTGGTATTCAGTTGCTGAATTAATTTTAAAACTCCCTAAAAAGAGACAGAAAACTGCCTTGAAAATCACTGCTCCAGGGTATAAACATAGACAATGGATTGCTGGGAGATATATCTATATCACTCCTCTGCTTTACAAGATAATGTCAAATTGTTTTCCAAATGGGGTTGTAGTCATTCATTCTCTCATCCTCAGTGTGTTGCTCCAAATATGCACCAAAACTTAATTTATCTAGTCAATTTAGTGTAAAATAACACCAATGTGAAGTTATGGTTGAGGTTGATTGTCTTCATATTTTTCTTCCCAATTTGGGTTTCTTCTACTTTTAAATGCTTGTCCATGTTTTCCCCCATTTTGCATGGTGTTGCTTATCTCTTTTGGTCTGCAGAAATTTGTTTTAAATATATCGTCTTAATACAAATATTTTGTTGGTTACCGTTACCTGGTATGGCTTGTTTTTATGGTAAACTTTGATGTAGGAAATTTTTACTGTAAAGAGGTTAAATTTATCTCTCATTATTATTTTTTAATTATTATGAATACTGTGTATGCCTTTAGAGTTGCTGAAGGCAAAATCTATTAATAAACAAAACATGACAGATAACTTTACCCATTTCCAGAAGCAATCTTACCTAAGTGAGATTTGGCAAACGGCCAAAGAAAGCTATAAATTTAATCATTTATAATGCTACCAATCTGAATCCCAACATGTTAACATAAGAACAATCATTGGCCTGTATTTAGATAAGTAAATAGACAGTAAGATTTTGTTTGAGCTTACTGAGCATTTTCTGAGAAATATCCAGCTATTTGTCAATATAGAGTTAAATTTTATTGTGGGAAATCTGCCTGTTTTACAGTTTGCCTAAAACAATATTCAGATAAGTCACTGTTCTCTGAAAAAATATATGCATCATGATTCAGTTCCCTCGATGCCTTAATACTATGGAGAGGGTACCTTGAATTACTGACATCAATTGTCTGGTTGCTAGATAAATATATCCTATTGTAAAGTTAAGAGACCATGTCTTTATATAAAGATTTGTTGGGTTATTTTCTGTGTGTGCCAAAAGCTTGATCAAGCTGGGGTTAAATAATAAAGGTGAGTATACCTGAAGACCAAGGACTGGGTTCACCAAGAATTATCACCCTCCACAAAACACTTTCTGGAGAACTGCTGACCACTGGCTTCTGACATCTCCACTGTTTACTGAGGATCACAACTGAATTGCCATTTGGGACCAGCCTGTGTTTAACTGAATGAAATTGAAACTCTCAGTCATATAATTTGATGATTATTCTTTTTGGTTTGGTTTACAATTTTATACCATCATATATACATGTTTAATTTTTCATAGTCTGCTGGGTGAGATACAGTTCATATTTGTAAATACAATTCTCCCTTAATTTCTCAGACTTCTCCTTTCTCAGGAGCACTTTCTCTCCATTCTCTTCTTTCCATAACTGAGTTTTATGCTTCCACATCAATATTCTGGCACATCTCTAATTATAAGAAAGACTACAGTTCTTTCTCTGCTCCTTGTTTTAAAATTATTTTTAGATGCTGGCTTTTACATTCATGTCTTTCTTTTTCTAAATGATTCCTTAATCAGAGATAAAATTTCAAGCTAATGTCGCCTAGCTGAAAATACAGGGAATGCAGTGCTTTATATTTACATCACATGAAGTAGCAAAAAATATTTTACTGGGTAGAAAGCGACGAGGACCCAAGTTAGAAAACCAGAAGAGAAAACATTTGAGGGTTCCTAAATATATAGTATTCTGACCTATTTTCTTTGGGGAATGAAGGGCGTTAAGTTCCAGATCTAAATATCCAAGTGAAATTTTGAAATTGAAAGTCTGTCTTAACAAAGGTGAGTTTCACATTTCTGGATTCAGAAATTCATGTCCGGATTCTAGATATTGGCTCCTCCTCTCGTTTCCAAATATTTCACTTTATTGAATGTTTAAATTATTCGCTACCATGACTGAGGACTACTCTTGAGGATATGGCAGCTTCAGGAATGAATCAAAGCAAAGACTCTACACATTTATATTAGAACAAGAGGAAGATAAGAATTACCTGCTTGCATCTAAGGATATTTTTAATATAACTAAGTTCTTCCATGATGCAAACATAAGATTTGCTTTCTAGTTTATAGCTGTAGTCTAACCCAGTGCTTTATATCTTTTACTTCAACCTGTGGTTTAACTGAGTTGATCAAGAGTTTAAACAAATAAATGAAACTGGGGCAAGAAAAATCATCTAAATTTAATCAGTTCAGTTTAATTTACTGGATGAAATTTCCAATAGCAATTGAGTTCAATTGTATCACTATCAATGAACTTTAAAGAAGTTCTCCTGGTTCAATATGCAATATAAGGTTCACACCAGAACACAAAGTAAATTAAAGTTATTCTTTTCTCATTACATTAGTTTGATTTAAGTAGAATCTGAAACATTTCTTATAGCAGATAATTCCAGTTCATCTTCTCAATGTGCAAACAGAACTGAGTTCTTTCGTCAATCTGCAGCCAGTGACAAATTTATGGTCATCATCCATTATTCAACCTGTGTTTCTTTGTTCAAATATTAAATCATTTTCTATTACCTAGTAAAAATAGATGTTGGGTTTATTTTGACTGTCAGGTGGCAAATTAATGTAAAAGCAAATTATCAATTCTCCTGACAGGTGTCTCACTTACAAAGGAAAGCAGAATACCTTTCAAAACACATATTTCAAACTTGTTTTATCAGTTTCTGAAGTCACTATCTCCTAACTTTAAATGCAGTTGTTTTAATGACCATCTGTCAGCTCTCCTGTTCCTGAGGAAAGTCCAGTGACACATACTGGCCTGAATACTACCTTGTATCCTTCCAGGGTATGCTTTCCAGACCCCATTTATTCCTACCAAGGGCCTTCAATGGCTGTCCAGCAGGGTATAGCAATTGAAGAGACAAGTATAAAATTGATTGAAAGATATATGTGCTCTAAGGAAACTAAACTCAAAAACCATTTTCCCTAGGAAAATGATATTATCATCTTGTCTCCCACTTATTTTAGGCATAATTTGATCTAGGAGAAAGAAATAACTACAACCTAACTAATGGCGCTATTTAACACTGAAACGAAAAAGCATGAAATGTTTTCTTTCCTATCAAAAAAAAAAGTCATGAACTAGAAGCATAATTGGCATAAAGCGAAGGCATTCACTAAAACCAGGCTACTTGGTACTCATGATATTTTTTAGTTGAAAATAATAGATAAGGAATAATCTAACTTTTGATTATATCTTCTTTATCCTATAGGAGCTTCTCAAATGAAAAACGTACCCTTGATAATAGTCTTCAAGGGCATCATTTTTATTCATCATGGGAAAAATGCATTATCATGACTAATTTTCTTTAGTTGTTAACTCTTACAACATTTCACACAGCACTATAAATACAAAGTTTTATTTTTTTAGCCAACATATATTTTCTAAATGTGTACAAGTTTATATGACTCAAACTAGAGGAAAAGCAATGCTGGATGTAGAACTACTTTTTTCAAACAGGCAATTTTCTGTTCCCTCTTCATTCCCATGACCCTCATTGACCCCAGAATCAGAATTACTGCATGTCCAGAGCTGAGCTATTAATAGTTAGAATTGTTATTGTCAAGACTAGCTTGCGTCTTACTCATTAAAAAAGCTCATTCAAATTTTCATATTAAATATTGTCTCATCACATATTCATTATGTTGCTACTGGCAAAGCCCAAAATACAGATTTAAGGAGCCATTTATATTGATATAGTCTCCTCTCTTCTCTCTGATTCATCACCTGACTTCAGCAACATCTACTCCTGACCTAGCTCTTCCTCGTCAGAGCCTAGCCTAATAATCTTAATGATCCCTTTCTTAGCTCACTAAATGGTATCACAAGCTAAACATTGAGATACTTATTGACTTGATTTGAATTTGTTATTTTGTCCCTTCATCCAGAGTGAAGATTCTTCCCTATTACCTCCTTTTACTTCCTTCATTAAGTCCAAGAAATATGCCAACCATACCTCAGAAAACTTCTGCTGAACCCTACTCAGGTTCACATGAAGACTTCATTAATAGCTAAAAATATCTCAGGCAATTCTGAGCACAAAGCCTGGAGGAAAAAATGGGTCCTTATCATGTACAGTCAAGTCTAGGGCTCATGGAGGGACAAGAACTCCATTAGTTGCCTACATGATGATATTTGAGAACATTCTAGAAAACTTCTCATAGCCAAGAATATTTTCATTCAATTCCAGAGGTCAATCAGTTCTTGAGGGGAAGAGGAAACTTTCTATAATGGAAAAAGCCTGGCACTAAAGTGGATGCTGGTTGGGTTTGAATACCAGCTGCTTTGCTTCCAAAGTTCCTGTGCAACTTTGGACAGGTTACTAAACTTTTGATCCTCTATCTCTTTTTCAAGAACTGGAGATTATAATCTCTAACTTGCAAATTTGGTGCAAATGTAGGCCATGTGTATAAACTGTAAGGCATATACATTACCCAGTAAATTGAAGCTCTTATTATTATAAGCAAAAGTAGGGCGTCAGAAGCATAGTTGTGTGAGAGGTTCCCCTGGTGTCCCCCATTAACATTACAACAGTTGAACAGCTATAATTCAAGAAAGGATTCCCTGCTCAACACACAAACACGTCTGAGAGATCTGCACATTGAAACATCTGAAGGCAGCCAAATTAGAGCAAACAGGGAAGAAGGAAGGGAGAAGAGCAGAGACAGAAGTTCACTGTGGGTCTTGGGAGTGGGGGGATTCAGGTTGCAGCATGCACTCTCTGCAGCCCCGAGGAGCAGAGAGGTAGAATGAGCCTTCCTGTCTGAGAACACACTGTGGCTGCACCCAGTGACCAGAGCAGAGATGGAACACAGAGGTGTGGCAGCTGAAGTCTGGCAGCCCCCATTGCCAGGCAGAAAACAAAGCCACAGAGCCCAGCCATCTCCCCTCACCCTCCCAGAGCTAGTGGTGGCCCCAGAAGAAGCAGTAGCAGTGGGTGTTGGGTTTCACAGCATACTGTCTGCAGCCCTGAGAACTAGGGGTGCAGAAGCATTCCTCCCTGACTGGCAAACCACAATGTGGCTAA
>NW_017732533.1:321370-322572 GCF_001890085.2 Hipposideros armiger
TAGTTCATTTGGCCTAATGCGTCATTTAAGGCCGATATTTCCTTATTGATTTTCTCTTTGGTACTTTACCAAAGATACTGAAACTTAAAAAAGAACCAAATAGAAATTCTGGACCTAAAGTATTCAATAAAAGTGATGAAGAATGAACTAGTGAGCTTAAGAAAGAGAGATGACCACATGGAGGAAAGAATTAGTGATACTGAAGATAGAAATCTAGAAATAATGCAGATGTAAGAACAGAGAATTGAGGGGGGGGAAAAAAAGAACTGTATGAGAACTATCGGACTCCATCAGAAAGATCAATATAAGAACAATGGGTATGTATACCAGAAAAAGAAGAGAGGGAGAAGGGATCAGAGAACCTATTCAAACAAAGTTGATGAGAACTTTCCCAACCTATGGAAGGAAATAAACCCTCAAATCCAAGAAACAAACAGCACAACTAAATATCTCAATCAAAAAGGACTTCTCCAAGGCATGTTATATTAAAACTGTCAAAAATTAATGACAGAGAAAGAATTCTCAAGGCAGCCAGCAAAAGGAAGATGGTAACCTATAAAGTAAATCCCATTAGATTATCATTGGACTTTTTCATCAGAAACCCTGAAAGCTAGGGGACAGAGGAACCAAATATTCAAACTATTGAAAGAGATAAATTACCAGCCAGGAATAAAATACCCAGCAAAGTTATCCTTTCAATGCGAAGTAGAAATAAAGACTTTTCCAGACATACAGAAACTCAGGAATTTACTACCACAAAATATCCATAACAAGTACTGACAGAGATTATTCTACATGAAACAAAAAGACAAAAGGATATAAAAGTATGAGTAAGATGACTAACAGACAGAAGCAGGAAATTGCAACCCTTATTCAGAAAAGGGTATTATACATTTAAAACTTAAATATAACAAAAGTTACAGGAGGTAAAAAACATTTTAAAAATGGAGAAGAAAATAGCTACTGCAATTGGAAAATGAACTCACAGCATAAGTATGGATAATTTGTGACAACAAAAACATAAAATAGGAGGAGATAAAGGTCTGAATTTGCAAAGGGGAATGGAGATAAAATGCATTGAGAAGAAAAAGGGCTACTGTATATATGAAACTTTCTTTTGCATAAACCTGATGGTAAGCACACGAAAACACAAAGGAAAAGAAACAATGGAGACACAGAACTACCAGAAAACAAAAGATAAA
>NW_017732533.1:324042-324936 GCF_001890085.2 Hipposideros armiger
CAATCAATAGTAAGAAAATTGAAATCATCAAAAACTTCCAAAAAAGTAAAAGTCCAGGACCAGATAGCTTCACTAGTGAATTCTACCAAACATTCAAAGATGGGTTAATATGTATCGTCCTCAAACTCTTCCAAAACATTGGAGAAGAGGCAATACCTCCTAACTCATTTTATGAGGCCAGAATTACCCTGATATCAAAATCTGGCAAGGATAACAGACACAGACACACACACACACACACACACACACACACACACACACACACACACACACACAAACAACAAAAAACTACAGACCAATATCTCTGATGAATACAGATGCAAAAATCCTAATCAAAATATTAACAAAGCAGATACAATAATACATTAAAAAGATAATATATCACAATCAGTGGGGTTTATCCCAGGGGCACAAGGATGGTTCAACATGTGCAAACCAATCAATGTGATACTCCACATTAACAAAATAAAGGATACAAATCATATCATCATATCAATAAGTGCAGAAAAGCATTTGACATGATACAACATCCATTTATGAAGAAAATACTTAATAAAATGGGTGTAGAAGCAAAGTGCCTCAACATAATAAAGGCCATATATGACAAGAACTCAGCTAATATGATACTCAATGGTGAAAAACTGAAAACCTTTCCTCTAAGATCAGGAATAAGACAGGTGTCCCCTCTCATCATTGTTATTCAACACAGTACTGGAAGTGCCAGCCAGAGCAATCTGGCGACAGAAAAAAATAAAAGGCATCCAAATTGGGAATGAGGAAGTTAAATCATCACTTTTTGCAAATGACACGGCTCTTTATATAGAAAATTCTAAAGACTCCACCAAAAAATTATTTTAAACAATCAATAAATACAATGAAGGTGCAGGATACAAA
>NW_017732533.1:328644-333561 GCF_001890085.2 Hipposideros armiger
CAAAAAAGCTGGGTATGAAACTATGGTAGTGACTTCAGAATATCAGCTCTGTTCTATAAAATTGTGAAAAACATGAGAAAAGGCCCTTGAGATTCTGTCTTCCAGAAAACCTGACAACTGCATTGTCTACTCCTGCCAAAACAGCACACACAGTTTCTGAAGGTAATTGTTTATTGTTCTCATTCCCTTCTACCAATGGTGCCAGGCCACCGAATAATAGAATAAGTGGTACTAACAATTCTCTTACCCGGTACTGACAAAGAAGAACTCACACCAAAAGCTGTCTTCAATTTTGAACAACACATTTTGACTGACTGTTCAGCTAAAAATACCTTGTATTTTACTCTGATATTTGGAATGTAATAACATTTTATTGATGAAAATAAGATTTTGTCATCAACTCTACTAGAAGATTCAATTATTTTCTGTTTCTTTCATGTTACGTTATCAAAATTTAGCCTAAAATCTATACACACACACACAATTTAATTTATACATCTATAATAGTGAAAGAGCTCCATGATAGAACTTTCATGTTCTATCTTTCACTTCTCAATAGAATATAATTAGTAGTCAGCAAGCCCTAGTCATCCTCAAAAATAATTACAAAAATTTAGGAGAATGTCTTAAAAATAACACCGAATACTAAATCTAAAATTAATCTATTGCTCTAATCAGCCTATAAAGCTGATAAGCAGAAAACAAAGTGAAGAATGCACATACTTAAGAAGACAGAAAAACACATTTTTTTGGTAACTATTAATACCTGGTAACTCCCAGAAAATGATAAGGCAGAAAGGTAGACACAGGTGGCTGGTGGTTGACCACTGTGTCTTAGGAGCAAATGCTGAGGGCAGGGCAGAGAGAATTTTCCAAGTCCTAGTTTAAGCTGATGGTTGTAATTGTTCAATTATTCCTAAGGGTGTATGTTGTTATGTACAGGTATGTTTTCTTTGACCCATGCAGTGTTTTTTGTTTGTTTGTTTGGCTGGCTGGTTTAATTGACATTTAAAAAAATAAAAAATTCTCATAAAAAATGGCTACAGCATGAAAATACAATTGGAAGATCTTTTAACATTGACCCCACAATTCAACATAACAATAGTAGGCTGACACAGATTAGCTATGTCCCTAAGCCTCCTTGATGTTAAGACTAAACACACTTTGCTCACTTATGTAGCCTTCTCCCCAGACCCGGTAAGCCTCTGAGTTGGAAACACTAATGAAAATCTAATGATTAGATGTAATACTTTATAACACTGTACACTAATGTTATATTTAGACACTTATTTGGGGGATCATAATGGCAAAAGACAAAAGTGGCACATACCATTACCTGCTGCATTTTATTTGGCTGAAATAATACATAGAAAATAGTCAAGTAATAAGCAAAAAAAAGCATTGTTTTAATTTATATTATTAGAAGACATGTAAAGACATTGCTAAGGATGGAAAAGTATCAGCATTCAAACAAACTGTATGCAGTAGGTAGACTGATGTGCAGTTGGATAAAAATATAGTCCTATAATGAAGTAATGGCTCTGTCATATTTACATTAATTAAAAAGGAGTCCATAGTAAGTTTAAACAGAAGCCTTTACAGACAAAATTTGTTACTGCATCAGGCACAGCTAAACTATTAAACTGAAAATATGAAATCCAGGAGTGTCCAAAGTCTTGTGGGAGTACATCAATCGGTTAATTTCTTATGCAGAAATGTTATCTATAAGGCTAGTTTTAGAGTTGGGTCAATCCAGTGACTAACTCCATTCCCCGGCATTTTTTTCCACTCTATATTTCTGTAAGTGTTGGGACCAAGATGGATGCAGAAATATTAGGCTTTATACCAAACAAATGTCAATATTCAGAGACATTAGAGAACAAAATGTCTCAAAAGCTTTGTCTTTAAAGTGAAGAATTTTTACCAAGAAGTGCACAGCAACGTCCATTCTGGTCCCATGTCCTAAACTGGCTCATGTGTCCATTCTTGAGCTGTCCTTGTGGCCAGGACAATGATGGCACTAAGGATTTAGGCCTGAGAGTTTAAGCCAGAGGAGGCTGAAACTAATAGGTTTGAGGTTTGTTGAAACAAAGCCTGGGGTTTGTTTCTCTCAACTCTGGCTGCACTTCAGGCTCGCCTGCAGAGCTTTTAAAAAATATCCCAATAATCGTCTCATCTTTTGAGCGATGCTCAGGCATCTGTAATTTGTAGGAACTCCCTAGATTCTACTTTGCAGATAGGATTGAGTACCACTGGTTTAGACTAACTAGGACCCATCACTGGAGGTGGGTCCAGCTTTCAAAGTGCATGGTTACTATAGCAAGGGAAAAAAATAATGGTGCTTGGAAATCAACCTCAGTGTCCAACAAAATATACACAAAGAAAACCTTAATACGTTTCAAAAAATAGAACTATAAACTAGTCTGAATATAGCATTACCAAATTACATAAGGTTGTATTACATGAATGTTCTAGGTAATTATTTAGTCAACAAAATGCACTTACATACACNCCTTTCCTCTTCCAAGCCAAATTCATGTTAGAATCTGGGAACCCAAGACCATGTGGTCTGACATCACCCACTTTTCCCCACTTGCTGTACCAAAAATAGAAAGTTAAAAGTATGCTATAGGTAGAGACTGCTGGTAGGAGCGTATGTAACTGAATATTTTTCCTACAGAAATCAGGAAGTTAAAATGCTTTGGCAAACAGGAACACAATCACAGGTTTCAACAGAGAGGTGAACTGTGCCCAGATTCTCCTTTTGAAGGAAGACTAACACAAGGAAACAAATTTCAGGTAAGAGAAATAAAATAACCAAAGCATGGCAATGACCCAAAACAGGATAGTCTTCATTGAATTACAGTCCTGAGCCTCATAACAATGTTTTGATCAACGATGGACAGCACGTATCATGGTGACCCCAGATTATAATGAAGCTGAAAAATTCCTATTGCTGAGTGACATCCTAGCTCTCATAACATCATAATGCACTACATTATCATGTGTTTGTGGTGATGCTGGTGTAAAGAAGCCAACTGCTCTGCCAGTCATGAAAAGCATAGCAGATACAATCATGTACAGTACATAATACTTCTTCAATTGATAATGATAAAGAAATATGTTAATGGTTTATGTATTTACTATAGCTTTTAAATACTATATTGTATTATTATTTTAGAGTGTACACTTTCTACTTCTAGAAATTTTTTTTCTGTAAAACAGTATGCAATGTTATGCTGACAGCAGCTTCATATACCTTGTGTTTACCACGTCTTGATTACATCCTTTTGTGGTTAATTTAATATCATGCTGGTCTAAAGATTTTGCACAGCCTTAGTGTACAGTGTTGATAAAGTCTGCAGTAGTAGACAGTCATAGCCTGGGCCTTCACATTCACTCACCACTCACTCACTGACTCACCCAAAGCAACTTCCAGCCCTGCAAGCTCCACTCATGGTAAGTGCCCTATACAGGTGGACCATTTTTTATCTTTTATACTGTATTTTACTGTACATTCCCTATGTTTAGATGCATAAATACTTGTCATTGCATCACAGTTGCCTGCAGCATTCATTTAGGTAACATGATGTACAGAATTATAGCCTATCAGTAACAGGATATACCACGCGGCCTATGTGTGCAGTAGGCTACTCATCTAGGATGGTGTAAGCCCACCCTATAATAGTCACACAACGATTAAACTAATCACCTAATGACACACTTCTTGGAAAGTATCCCCATCGTTAAACAGCACATGACTGTATAAGAAATTGGAATGGAATGCAGGTAAAAGATTAATAAAAGGAAGTGAATGAGTTGGCCAAGGCTCCAGATCATACAGGGTCTGAAAAGCAATGGGAGTAGCAGCATCTGATTTTGTTTAAATAGAGCATTCTGGCGTGTGCGCGTGTGTGTGTAGAGGGGCTAGATTGGAAGAAAGACGAATCAGAGTTTATCACAGCCATCCAGATAAGAAATGATGCTAACTTGGCCTAGGGTATTTGTGGGGGTCAGAAGTGGTCTCATTCAAGTTATATTTTGAAGGTAGATCTAAAGCTACTTGCCCCTGATTAGTTCTGTCCTTTGTTTCTTCCTCTGCAGCATTCGTGTGGAGGGTATATTGCAAGGACGATAGAGTAGAGAGAATGACACCAGCCTCAGGAAGCCACTGAAGTTTTCCGGACAAGAAATAATGAGAGAATGGACATGATTTCCTTTCACTTATTTAAGGCTTCCTGAATTTTTGCTTTACCTTCCTAAGTACATAGCTACCATGCGGTGTCACTTGCCTCCCTTCTGTGAGTCACTTAATGAAGACTCACCCATACTCCTCATTGGTGATATGTTTTTCAGTGACAAGGTGACAGTTTTCATTCATTTCACAAACCACCAATTTCCAACCATTGAAAAACCATCTGGGGATGTTGTTCTCCTGAGATAAGATTGTTTTCTAATTGGTTCTTTTATGGAAAATGTGTTCCTTTCTTCTACACAGTGCTCACATCTGTCTGGTGGCCTGAAGGATTCTGCAGGTTGACCTCCCTGTGCACACTTTGGATGACTGTGGCTTTAGTGCAAACTTATGAAAGGCTACTATCAGGCATTCCAAATGGCCCCTGAATTCATTAGCTTTTAACATATTCCACAGGGAAACACTTAAACACACCTAAGAGCAACTGTGCAAACCACAGCTTTGATGATTAAAGCCTATAAGTCAGGAAGCACTATGTTGACTTCGTTCTTTACATTGACTTTGTTTAGATGTGAAGCTAATTAAATATAATTTCAAGACCATTTTAAGATTAATATTTAAATTTTAGTTTCACATGGAAATGCTTTCTCATTTTAAATGCATTAATAAGATATTAACAGTAATTCATGTCTAGTGGTTAAAGAGTCTGATTTTTATCCTTT
>NW_017732533.1:335276-339296 GCF_001890085.2 Hipposideros armiger
TTGTAATTCATTAAGCAATCTGTTATCAGCATGCTCCTGACCTAAAGTTGCATTGCTTGTAAAATTTTCTTTTGTAGATATTTATAGAGTGATTTGAACGTTGAGATCCTTATCTTAAGAAACTGAATCTAACATTCTATTTTTCCAAATAAGAAATGTAAGCCCAAGTAATGCAAAGTGACTAATTGTCCAAAAATCTGCCCCCCACTACCCCCTGCCTGCTATAGTGGATATCTGCAACAGCACTAATTGCAACTAATTAATGCAAATGAATAATATATGTATTTATTGAAAGGAGGAATGCAAATGAAAATAACAATGAAACACCAATTCTCCTACAAGATTGACACAGATAAGTAGCACTGATAATACACAGCCCTGGCAAAGCGGAGGGGTGGGGGCAGATGGAACAGACAACCTCATAAACTATTGGTGAGTGTGTAATTGAGAAAAATCTCTTTGGATAGCAACAGTTATACAAAGTCAAAATTGTCATACCATTTTGACTAGCAATTTCACATCTAAAAATTTATCTTAGGGACCATACTTACACATATGCCCAAATTCATGTAAGAATGTTCTTTGAAGCACTGTTCGAAACAGAAAAAGACTGGAAAACATGTATATGTCCACCAATAGGGATCAGGTCACATAAATCATAGAACAACCATAAAATGGAATAATCTATAGCTATTTTGAAGTTAAATGTAGGTATAATAGCTTACTAGTTATTAGTTAGTAAGCCAATCTCCAAGGCAGTTTCCTTTTTGTACTAGTCACAGAGCTAGGTTCTATTTCCAACTTGCCCTGGCAGGCAGATGTGGCCACTTACAGAGGCCAGTAGTATGTATCTTTCAGGTCCTGGTCCACAAAACCTCCTACATTCCACCTCTATGCTGCTCTCTCTTTAATACAGAGGAACATAAGTATCTTGGAAACCATGTGTTCAAGATGCAAAGCTGCTAGAGGAAGGGCCCAGGAAGAAAGCTTGCTGCTGGTCATGAAAGGAAGAGATAAGATTCTAATGAGATAAGCCACCGAGATTTCAGAATTCATGTCACAGAAGCTAGCATTACCGTAACTATAATAATACACTCACTTCAGGGATATGCAAATATGTTAAAGAGAAAATGAAAAGTAGGGAGCATCACAAGTAGTGTGTTCACATTTGTCCTTTAAAAACCATACATACAGTTTTCATATGCATAAATGGCTTATTGTGAGTCTGAAATAGGGTAAAATAGTAATCCTATTTTAGTAATTTATTTAGTTATTTAGTAATAGTAATTTATGTTCCTGTCTTCATTGGTGCCCTTTCTCATCACAGGAAAGATCCCTTCGCTTTTGGTTCAATTTCAATTTATAGGAATATCCCTTTTAAAGATAATTATGACTCACTGTCGGATACTATAAAATCTAGTCCATTCTAACGCCAAACCACATCTAAGGCAGCATGTCTTCCGTATCCCCCAGCTCAGTGTGGGTTACGACTTGGAGCTGAGCAATGGGAACAGGATGCGGAGTTTCTGCTTCCACTCCCCTCCTTGGTCTATCACACCCTGCTCCTTCTCCACTTCCTATCACTGCTGCTTCTGGGGGTCCGCCACTGTCACAGGTGAGGCTGGAAGAAAAGAGGCTAAGGTCTCTTATGGAATTGATGTAATCTGGCCACATCAACTGTCAGCACAGCAGGCAGCCAACTACTGGATGAAGTTTGGGGTGGATTGTGGCTCTTCCAAGAAAGCCTCCATCCTGCATAATCGCTGGTGTGGACCTTGCCCGTCCAGTTGACGTTTTGTGTAGCTCCTTCATTTGCTGCCCCTACTGATATACCCCAAAGCTTCCCATTACTAAAGTCTCCTCATCACCTTGTCCAGCTAAATTTTGGGAAGAATTTTATCAGCTGTTTCAAGCCGGGTCACCTTCTTTAGTGCTCATTTGGCTTGTGATAAACTCACATATCCTCTGACACCAAGTGGCAGGTGTGCAGGTTTCCTCTGTTGCTCCCTCTCTCTTCTTACTCTGACTTCAAGGTACTCCAGGCAAGAAGCAGACTTCTGTGTCAATTTTGGGGAGTTCCCTATCTCCAAGGGAGACATGAAAATTTGCTCCATGAACACTGACACGAAACTCAATCTTGGTCCCATGGGTGAGCCATGTCCTGTCTAGGAAACGAACAGCAGGGGAGTGAGATGCTGACCTCCCCTTCTGCAAACTCCCACTACTAGCTACCAGAGGTCCTCTAGAGATACACACGGCTTGGCCTGGGGACAACAGTGTCCTTTTGCCCACCTGACCCAGGTAGGAAACATAGAAAAGGCACATCACTCTACACAAGACCCAAATCCCGCCACTCTCTGCCATACAGACTTCTTTATCATCTATCAAAGTCAGTCTCCTTTTATATACCCTGAAATGGGGGGTTACAATTGATACTTGGCAGACTAGTTCCTCTATATTTTAGTAACATAGCATAGATTTTTATAGCATATCTCTTTTGAAGCTAAATACACTTTATATTCTGTTTGGAGGTTTATTAAAAATTCAAAAACCATAGGAAAACCAATTTAACATCTAAATGTATGTGTGTGTGTGTGTGTGTGTGTGTGTGTGTGTGTGTGTGTGTGTGTGTGTGTAGAAAAACTCTTATAAAATCAAATGCTTTGGGAAGGGAGATTAGAATCTAGGGTGGGAATGATACTCTTCTCATCATAAATTCTTTTATTCTGCTTAATTCTTTAATGATGTACAAGTGTTAATTTTTTATTTAAAAAGTCAGGTAATGTTTTAAATAAAGGAAATCAGGATTTCACCAGAACTACTTTACAATGAGTTATAATAAATGTTCTTCGCTATTTTATCCAAAGAAATTAAAGCACTTAGAAAATCACTGCTGCATACAAAGCATTATTTATTGGCAGGTAGATTTTTTGCCCCAAAAAAGCTGGGTATGAAACTATGNTCTGAGCCTCATAAGTGGATCAAGTGGAGGAAGTGAAATAGTTAGGAATAGAAATTACAACTATGAAGCCTATTTGTGTACAGTTTTGCCTCGGACCCAGTAGAACCAACATAAAGCAGAGTGTGGTAAATTTCCTTAGAAATTTGCCTGAAACCTTCAGTGCCTTGACTGATCAGACACCTCTTCTCCTTGGATTTCCCTTCTTCACCTGGGAGGTGAATCTTGGCTCCCAAGGGACTTCATATCTATTAGCCACTATAGCATTATAGGCAAACATAGGGCCCCCATCCTCATTCATTCATTCATTCATTCATATTTATTCCCCCTTCCTCTTTCCTTTCCCTCACCTTTCTCCCTCTCCCTCTCTCCTCCCCTGCTCGCTCTCTCTCTCTCTCTCTCTCTCTCTCTCTCTCTCTGTCTCTCTCTCTCTCTCACACACACACACACACACACACACACACACACACTCTTCTCTGGTGTCACTAGCTATGAAGCTCCACCAGGATATACAACCTTAACTGCTACCTTCAAGTTTGATCATCACAGTCCCAGTCTTTTTCATCATACTTGACTTCTAACAATCTAAGCTCTCTTTTCAACTGATACAGGGAGCTTCAAAATTATTCCTCAAATACCCCACATTGGCCAATGGAATACTCATACACACAAACATATGTGTATAAGCAAATTGAGCCCTAAGAACCTGTCTATAGATAAAAGCAAATTAAAGTTTAGTTAAAGCATATTAAGCAACAAACATCTTTAGAATATTGCTCAGTTAAAAAAAACAAAACAACTTCTCACTTTAGATTTTTTACTTCCTTATGTTTCCACTAAAAATTTTTGTTTAAATACTTTCCTTTCCTAGTTTTGTCCAATGGAAAGAACTTTATGAGATTATTTAACCAAAGAATATAAAAATCAGATGATATAAAAGCTGGAAACTTTACTTGTTTTCGTTTTCTTAGCTTTTAAAAATATTTACTCTGTGTATCATTATAGAAACACCTGTTTTTGCTAGATATAAGGAATCACATTATACAGTATTATGCCAATAT
>NW_017732533.1:347501-349001 GCF_001890085.2 Hipposideros armiger
AAGGCAGCACAGTTTATAACCAAGAGAGCTCTTCCTCGGCACATTTCTCCTGTGGGTGAAAGGGAGAGCATGTCAGTGAACATCTGGCTGCCCCAGTTCTGCAGGACACAGCCAAAGGGGCTCATTTCTCTCTTGCACCATTCAGAGTACTAAATTATGAGATACATGACTGAGAAATGGGAGAAGCAGCAGGTAGGACCTTTGGGGAACATTACAGGAACATAGATCTCACTAAGTACATGTCAGACTCCACCAAGAAACTTAAAAATGAGCCACTGGAAACACCTTTCCCATGGATCTCAACTGGTATATGGGCACCACCATCACTCTGCATGCCTCACCCATACCTCCCATACCACCTTTTGGCTAGCTCCTTATGTGCTCCTGATGGCATCAGTGAGATCAGGCTTTGGCAGACATCTAGAAAGTGCATGCAAACAGCCAGCTGAAATATTGTACAGGAAACCAACCATAAACTTGAGCTCTAGCACTATGTTTGAGAAAATGAAAGAGAGGCTGTCAGCCCCTGACCATGGGTATTGTAGGACCCACAGATGGCATACAAGCTTCCTGGGAAGGCATACACCTTAAGAATTCCACCCTAAGAGGGAGAAAGGGCATGGAGCAGGTGTGCCCATAGAAGGTCTGTGATAGCCTCATAACATCTACTAAAGCTGACACAAGGTACCTCTCTCCTAATGGCAAAGCATAAAGACTGGATGAGTGACTTTTACTTCGAACGCAAAGAAAACAACACAAAACTTCAAGTAACATGAAAAATCAAGGTAAGGTAACACAACCACAGGATCACAATATCTTCCAGTAACCAAATCCAAAGGCATGGAGATCTACAACTTATCAAATGAAGTATATGAAATAGCTATTTTAAGGAACTCAATGAGCTACACAAAAACACAAAGACAATTCCACAATCTTAGAAAAACAATACACTAACAAAATGAGAAGTTCAACAAAGAAAAATTATGAAAGAAAACCAAACAGAAAATCTGGAGTTCAAAATACAAAGAATGGAATGAATAATGCAATAGAGAGCATCAATAGCAGACTTAATCAACCAGAAGGAATCATCAATGAGATAAGTCAGAAAATTTATAATTATTCATTCGGAGGAGAGAAAAAAAAAAAAGAAAAAGAATAAAGAAAATAGACTTTAAGCCAAAACCAATAACTAGAGACAAAGAAGGTTATTATATAATTATGAGATCAAATCATCAAGAAGAGATTTTATAAAAATACAAGCAATCAACATTGGAATAACTAAATATATTAAGCAAATACTAACATATTTGAATAGATAAATAAACCATAATACAGTAATAATAGGAGACTTCAATACCCCACATTCAACAATGAAAAGATTACCTAGATATGAAATTAACAAGGAAATGTTGAACTTGAACCACACTTCAGACAAAATGCACCAACAGATACATACAGAACATTCCATCCAACAGCACAATGCACATTCATCTTAAGTGC
>NW_017732533.1:351546-352818 GCF_001890085.2 Hipposideros armiger
ATTTACAATATGGGAGACAGTGTTTTCAAATCATAAATTTGATAATGGATTAACATCCAAAATATATAAGGAATGCATACAACTCAAAAGCAAAAAAAAAAAGTATAATTAAAAAATGGGCAAAGCACCTTAAATGGACATTTTTCATGGAAGACATGTTTTCCATGGTCAACATGTACATGAAAATGTGCTCAACATCACTAATCTCCAGAGAGATGCAAATCAAAACCACAATAAGATGGGGGGAGAAAAAATGGCCACAGTGAGGAAGTCACTCTGAGTTTGTTCTGGCAACCCACAGCAATTTTGGCCGCGAAAACACAACTCTGCGTGACACGCTGAGCAGCAAAGGGACTCCCACGCAGACTACCTGGAGGTGGGCAGACCCGGCGGTTCGGGAATTGGGAGGCCAGGCTCGTGGAGACACCGGGGGGCGCCGGGCTGCTGAGTCCCGGGATCTCAGCAGATCGGAAACTTCCCTCACCTGTCCTCCGGTCCACGTGCGTTGGGGCGGAGTCCTCAGGCCATGCGCGAAGCAGATCTCAGGAGGGCGCGTGAGCAGAGGCAGGACTGCTCGTGCCCACTGCGCGGGGACGCGGATTCTCAGTAGTTTGGAGAGTGCTCGCTGCTCACTCCCTACCCCGCTGGCGCTCGCTAAGGCAGAATGCTTGCCCACGCTCATCACAGATCGGAGGAGGAGGAGGGCGCATAAACAGAGGCATAGGCTGCTCGAGCCCACGGTGGCTGAGACGGGGGATCTCAGTAGATTGGAGATTGCTTACTGCTCTCTTCCTACCCCTCCAGAGTGCACGCACTAAGGCAGAATCCTCGGGCCATGCGCATCGCAGATTGGAGGAGGAGGAGGAGGGCTCGTAAACAGAGGCATAGGCTGCTCGAGCCCATGGTGGCTGAGACGGGGGATCTCAGTAGATTGGAGAGTGCTCACAGCTCTCTCCTTACCCCTCCAGCGTGAGCGCGCTAAGGCAGAATCCTTGGGCAGCGCGTGAAGTAGAAAGGGGGTTAGTCTGTCTGCTTGTGCGGGCTGTGGAGCTCCGGGGATCCAGGACAAGGCAGACTGTTTTTGCAGCATCTGGACACGCTCAGCCTCTGGTGCTGACCGTCTCGCCGGTGTTCTTCAGGATTCATAGGGCGCAGTGGCTGGGGCAGAAATCTCAACCAGGGAGGACAAGAGGTGCCTGGTTGGAAGGAGCATTTTTTTTTTCCTTTCTTCTCTTTTTCTTTTTGTCCCCTTTACTCAGATAGGGAAGATAA
>NW_017732533.1:354188-354928 GCF_001890085.2 Hipposideros armiger
GAAAAATAGCCTGTGTTCACAAATTAGAAGAATATTATAAAATTTTTCATACTAGTAAAAGCAATCTACAGATTCAATGCAATTCCTATTAAAATTCTAATACCATTTTCCAAAAATAGGGAAAAAATCTTAATTTTTTTATGGAACCACAAAAGAACCCAAATAGTCAAAATAATCCTGAGAACAAAGCTGGAGACATCACACTTCCTGATTTCAGGCTGTACTACGAAGCTACAGTAATCAAAACAGTATGATACTAGCACAAAATGGACACATAGATCAATGAAACAGAATTTAAAGTCCAGAAATAAACCCTCGTAAATACAGTCAACTACCATTTGACAAGGGAGCCCTGACTACTCAATGGGGAAAGGAAAATCTTTTCAATAAATGGTGTTAGGAAAACTGGATAATCACATACAGAAGAAAGAAACTGGACCACTATCTTACACCACTCACAAAAATTAACTCAAATTAATTACATACTTAAATGTAAGTTCTGAAACTATAAAACTCCTAGATGAAACAAAGAGAAAAATCTTGACATTGGTCTTGGCAATAATTTTTTGGATATGAAACCCAAAGCACAAACAACAAAATACAAAATTAATATGTGGGACTACATCAAACTAAAAAGTGTCTGCATATCAAAAGAAACAACCAGCAAAGTGAAAATACAATTTACAATATGGGAGACAGTGTTTTCAAATCATAAATTTGATAATGGATTAACATCCAAA
>NW_017732534.1:0-47903 GCF_001890085.2 Hipposideros armiger
AAAATGCACAGTTTGGTCTTCCATCTTCAATTTGTTGTAAAATCTCCAAAACTCAACCAAATCACTCAATTTTTTTTTAGAATGAAGCTAGACCTGTCAGCTGTCAAATGACATAGCAATAACATAGATGTGAATGACTCTAGTACTTCCAAAAATGGACTAGCTCTATCTGTTGCAAACATGTGTATGACTTTTCTGACAACCCAATATCTTTATAATATTGGGGAACTCTGTGCCTCAGTTTCCTAAACTATGAAATGGAGATAATAGTATCTACTTCACAAAGCTTTTGAAGGATTAAATAAGTTAACACATGTAAAAATCTTAGAAGACTACCTGGCAGTGCTATTTAGATTCTGCAGATTCTATGGCATCAGGGAAATGAAAATCAGAACCACAGTGAGATATCACTTCATATACACTATCAGGGCTATAATAAAAAAGCTACAATAACTCTTGCCAATAATATGGAGAAATTGGAACCCTTATACACTGCTGGTGGGAATGTAAAATGTGCAATCAGTTTTGGCAGTTTCTGAAAGGGTTAAACCTAGAGTTACCATATGATTCAGCAATTCTACTTTTAGGTAGATGTCCAAGAAAAATCAAAATATATGTTTGTCCAAAACCTTGTACATGAATATTCATAGCAACATTATTCATAACAGCCTAAAAGTAGAAACAACCCAACTGATAAACTGATAAATTAAATTTGGTTTCGCATAACCATAGAATGAAATGCTATTTGGCAATAAAAGGGAATGAAGTACTCATATATACTATAACCTGGCTGAACCTTGAAAACATTATGCTAAGTGAAAAAAGCCAGTAAAGAAGACCACATGTAAAATGATTCCATTTATATAAAATGTCCTGAATAGGCAAATCAACAGAAAAGGAAAGCAGATTAATAGCTTCTGGGAGGTTTTGGGGGGTGGGGGTTGGAGGGAATGAGAACTGACTGCTAATGGGTATAAGGTATCTTTCTGAGGAGATGCAAATGTTCTACAATTGATAGTGGTAATGGTTACACAACTATGAATATGCTAAAAACCATTGAATTGTACACTTTAAAATTCATGAACTGTATAGTATGTACATTATATCTCAATACAGCATATTAAGTCGATTAATATAGATTGGAAAGAGGAAGGCCTGTAAGTAACAACAATAATAAATTAGTTCACCTTTCTAGCCTCATCCCCTTCCATTCCCACCTTTACACTATTCTACCCATAACGGCCTCCTTGCAGTTCCCATATTATGCCTTCCTATTTGAGGCCATGTGAACATATTATATCTGCTTCTTAGAACTGTCTCACCCTTCCTCTACCTGCCTAATTCCCGTTATACCTAAAATTAGCGAGAGTAAGCTAACTGCTGGAATCAGTTCCAAAATCCGGCAGCCTAACATGATATAGGTTTATTTCTCATGCATGTAGAGCCTCCCCAAGTAATTCAGGGATCTGGGCTCCTTACCTCTAGTGGCTTTGCCCATCCTGGAGCCTTGGAGTCTTCCATTATATTCTCTACGCCTGGCCAGAGAAACTGTAGGCATCAGCACAGATAGGTCCTTGAGGAATTTTCCAAATGACTAATTCAGTTTTGAATATGGTATATTTCAGATGATGTCAAGATACCCAATGGTCTTGGGTTCAGCACAGAAATTGTTACTTTATGACACTGTATCTCAAATATATTGCAATACTCTCCCCTCTCCATATCTTTATGAAGTAAGAGATGCTTAAGAAATGCAAAAATTATTTTTAAGAATAAAAATGTTGAGGGGAGAAAATAGTGCTCAATATCTCTCTTGAGAAACTTATGATACAGCACAGGACATAAGCTGGAGCTAAAGGAAGCTTTCCTTAAAATGCTACTTATTAAAAATTAGAATTCATTCCTTGGGAAAAATCAAAGTATGGCATACAACATCCAAACTTCCCACACGGGTAGAGAGGTGTTATCAACTATCTTCCACTCCCAGACACATTGAGGGCTGTTCAAGAGTAACACAACAGGGGTGGCTGGTTAGCTCAGTTGGTTAGAGCACAGTACTCACAACAAGGTTATGGGTTCGAGCCCCACATGGGCTGCTGAGCTGCACCCTCCACAACTAGGTTGAAACAACCACTAGACTTGGAGCTGATGGGTCCTGGAAAAACAAACTGTTCCACAATAATAAATATGTATATATTTATTATTTATAAATGTATATATAAATGTATATAATATATACATATGTATATATGTATATATTTATATATATATAATAAATATATATGTATATATATTTAATATTGGTCATATTAAACTAAATGTAATTTTAAAAAAAGGAGTAGCAGAACATGTCGGATGTAGTAGGAGAAATTTGAAAGTACTCACTGTTACGGAAGTCATAAGAGAGGGTGTGTCTTTTATACTATTGAGGATCATCCTTCATACATTTATTCTCAAAGGTAATCTAGCCAAATATCCTCCTCTGTATTAAATCTTTACAAAACTGAAATCTTAAAAATTCAGCTTCTGATAGAATCCGTTCGTTTTTCCAGTTATATTGGCCGTAGTTCTTAATTGGTAGTACAAAATCTAATATGCTTGTGAAGTTCCCTTCCACGCCACCTGCTTTTCAGAGTGGATTCAGATTAGCGGTTGGGAATACCAACTCCGGGATTTCAGATCGGATCCATAATAGGGGTGGGGAGGGGCTTTGGGCGGGGCCTCCCGACGGGGAAGAGGCGTTATTAGAAAGCTGTGCGGCCAGTCTACAGCTGTCACTACTCGAGTTAAGCCTTGTACTTCCTGAGTGTGCGAGGACCTCGTGTATGAGCAGCATTCTCAATGAGAACTAGTTTCACTTGGCATTTGAGCGGAACCTGCAACCACAGGCGTTTCTCGGACTGCCCAGAAAAAGGGCGAGCTGCAGAGATCACTGTCGCCAGCTATAGGGAGCCAGCAGGAACACTACACTTCCTGAGGATGGGCTGTACTGAGTGGTCCAAGTAGCCCCAGGGTTTTAGTGAGAAGGGAAGTGCAACGCAGTCAGGGATTGAGAGTTACACGGCATGCACGGGTTTGACGCTGGAGAAAAAGTCGGGAGATAGAGCCGCGTGTAATTGCTTTCGAAGCCGCCGCCACTCGAGTGCCAGACTTGTGAGTACTCTGCGTCTCCTGTCCTCAGACTGAAGTCGGAGAACTCTCGCAGCTAGGACACAAGATCCCTACAACTACCTTCTCTTGCTCTCCCCACCGGCCTCAGGGACCGAACTGCCACCCTTCCCCTGCCTGCCAGATGGAGGGCAAGGGCAGTGGCTGACTAGCGCCGCCCTCTTCTGACCCAGGAGGTGGAGAGCCCTCCACCCCCAACCCTTCCCGATCCGGCCACATTCAACACCTATTTTCTCCTCCCGCTGCTCGTATATCCAGGACACCCCCTCCTTCTTCCCCGATTCCTCCTCCCTAGAAACAGGGGAGGAGAAAAGTGGAGTCAGGTCGTCATGACAGAGCTGAAGGCAAAGGCTTCCCGGGCTCCCCACGTGGCGGGCGGCGGGCCCTCCCCCACCCAGGTCGGATCTCCTCAGCTCGGACGCCAGGACGCTGGCTCCCTCCAGGCGAACCAGACCTCGGACGCCTCGCCCGTAGTCTCGGCCATACCCATCTCCCTGGACCGGCTGCTCTTCCCTCGGCCCTGCCAGGAACGGGACTCGGACGGGGAGACGCAGAACCAGCAGGCGCTGTCACACGTGGAGGGGGTGTATCCCAAAGTTGAAGCCACAGTGGGTGCAGAAGGTGGCAGCTCTAGACCCCCAGAAAAGGACAGCGGGCTGCTGGACAGTGTCTTGAACACTCTACTGGCGCCCTCAGGTCCCCGGCAGAGCCACGCCAGCCCTCCCGCCTACGAGGCCAACAGCCCTTGGTGCCTGTCCGGCCCCGAGCTTCCCGAAGAGCCCCGGGCTGCCCCAGGCACCCAGGGGGTGTTGCCCTCGCTCATGAGCCGGCCAGAGGGCAAGGCTGGCGACGGCTCCAGGACGGCAGCTGCCTATAAAGTGCTGCCCAGGGGCCTGTCACCGTCCCGGCAGCTGCTGCCCTCGACCTCTGGGAGCCATCACTGGCCGGGGGCCGCAGTGAAGCCGTCTCCGCAGCCCGCTGTGGTGGAGGAGGATGGCTCGGAATCCGAGGGCTCGGTGGGTCCTCTTCTGAAGGGCAAACCCAGGCCTCTGGGCGTCCCGGTGGCCGAAGGAGGAGCCGCGGCCACCGCTCCTGGGGCGGCCGAAGGAGGTGTCACCCTGGTCCCCAAGGAAGATTCCCGCTTTTCTGCGCCCAGGGTCGCCCTAGCGGAGCAGGACGCGCCAGCGGCGCCGGGGCGCTCCCCGCAGGCCACCATGGTGATGGATTTTATCCACGTGCCCATCCTGCCACTCAGCACGCCTGTCCTGGCCGCCCGCACCCGGCAGCTCCTGGAGGGGGAGAACTATGACGCCGGGGGGGCCACGGCTGGCAGCGCCTTTGCTCCGCTGCGGGGCTCGCCCTCGGCTCTGGCCCCTCCGGTCTCAGCCGGAGAATTCCCCGACTGCTCGTACCCGCCCGACGCTGAGCCCAAGGACGACGCGTTCCCGCTGTACGATGACTTCCAGCCGCCCACCCTGAAGATCAAGGAGGAGGAGGAAGGAGCCGAGGGCACCGCGCGCTCCCCGCGGCCGTACCTGGTGACGGGCGCCAGCCCCGCTGTCTTCCCAGATTTCCCGCTGGCGCCGCCGCCGCTGCCGCCGAGAGCGCCGTCGTCCAGACCCGGGGAAGCGGCGGTGGCGGCGGCGCCCACCAGTTCCTCTGTCTCATCCGCGTCCTCGTCGGGGTCGACCTTGGAGTGCATCCTGTACAAAGCGGAGGGCGCGCAGCCCCAGCAGGGCCCGTTCGCGCCACCGCCCTGCAAGGCGCCGGGCGCGGGCTCGTGCTTGCTACCGCGGGACGGCCTGCCCTCCACCTCGGCCGCGGCCTCCGCAGCGGGGGCGGCCCCTGCGCTCTACCCGCCGCTCGGCCTCAACGGGCTCCCGCAGCTCAGCTACCAGGCCGCCGTGCTCAAGGAGGGCCTGCCGCAGGTCTACCCGCCCTATCTCAACTACCTGAGGTGAGCGCTCCGGCCGGGCGCGCCCTGCACTTCGCGGCAGGAGTGGTCCGGCCCGCTCGCCGCCGCCTTCTCCGGGTCCCCAAGCGCCCAGCTCCCGCTCCCCCGAGTGGCCGCGAGAGGGTGGGTGGCCCGGGCGGGACACCCGGGCAGTTTGGCTTCCTTTTTCTTCCCTCCTCTCCTCACCTTTTTGGGAACACAAATGGGGCGCAGAAGATGCCGTTTTTGGAGCTTGCCTACCCAAAAACATATTCGTAAACTTTCCAAATCTGCGAGATTCCAAGGCAGGACCAGCCCTGGTTTAAGATGTGCAGCGTCACACTCGCTCCACTATAGCCCGGTGGAGCAGAAAGGGTGCGGCGAATTGCGGGCTTTCTAAAACGCTTCTCTTCTTAGAAGCACATTTTCTGGGAATGTCTGTCTTGGAGGGGAGAGACATGAAAGCATCGTTCCACCTGGAGGGGTGGCACTTGATGTAGGGTAGCCGACCAAAACCGCTCAATTTTCATACGAATCGCAAGATTAAAATTAAGTTGTGTAATATGTTTAAATTATGGATTTAATTATCGGTCACTGCAGTGCACTGTATTCTAATATTGTTTCGGAATCGCTACAACTTTTCACACAGGCTTCCAAAAACATTTTCATTTACATACTGAGGTGATGGAATTTAAAAGAAAAAAAAATGCTCGGTTTGGAATCTTATGTGCTGTGAATAGGCAAAACTGACAGTATACTTTAAAATGACAAACATATACTTGTTTAAGTAAACAATCATTACAGGGTTGACTTTTGAAATCAAAACAAAGCTTTTCCTGAATACGATTGAATTTCCTGAACAAAAATTACATATTATTTATTCTTTTATGTTAGTGCTACTGATGAATGGCTAATAATTTGCAAGCAAGCCTGGTGAATCCAGTAAAGTGTTTAGTTTGCAAGTTTAATTTGCATGTGTTTCAAGTGTGTATATATATACAGTTCTATTTTTTTAAATCCCCTTTTAGTCCGTCAATTCTGGTGTTAAGAAAACTTTGGTATTAGATAGTGGTGCACCTAAAAATAAATAGAGTACTTTGTTTTGCATTTCAAGGCCAGATTCAGAAGCCAGCCAGAGCCCGCAGTACAGCTTCGACTCATTACCTCAGAAGATTTGTTTAATCTGTGGGGATGAAGCATCGGGCTGTCATTATGGTGTCCTTACGTGTGGGAGCTGTAAGGTCTTCTTTAAAAGGGCAATGGAAGGTAGGCTCCTTTCCCCTGATTCTTTATTGTGTGTGTAATTAATTGTAAATGGAGACCATCAGCTATTTTATAGATTTCATTTATTGCTTCCTTCTTCTAAGAAATGGTGACATTTCCATATAACTTAAAATATATGACGTTATCCACAATGTTTTTATTTATAATACTCAAAATTGAATGTAGCTGGATATTATAATTGCATACTATTTGACTAACACTTTCAATATTAGACACAAGTCATATTAATCTTGGGGACAATGCTAATATTGTTCATTAACCATTTTGCTCTAAAGAAACAGCTTTGTTCTAATCATATTTTCATTATATATTATACATTTCTATTTTCTGTTTCTATTATATATTATATATAACATGTTAAATTTAAAATTTTGATCAAAAGAAAAATGGTAAAAGTTGTGAAAGTTATATATGTGTACTTGTGCGTGTATAATGTAATATATATGATGTAATTACAAATTTTCTACATGATTTCATCTTTTCTCTACATTCATATTTATGTAATACTTATATAATGATAATTCTAAACAATTTTCAAAAATTTTGTTTACTATATTTTTGTAAGTGTATAAGGGGATAGAAGTAAACAGTTTAAAGCAAATGAAAATATTGGGCATCACGGTAATATAATTTCTAAAAAAGTATTTTGCTTTAGGTAAGACTTTCATGTTTTAAAATCATCTAAATTACATATTTGTCTAATGGTTTTTGACTGGCTTGCATAATGTATTTCAGACTTGAACTTTCATAGAAAATATTTTTAAATTTAACTTTCTATCTACACTAAATGCTAAGCAGCCAAACTCATTTATATTTGAAGATAAATATACATTTAAGATCATTTTACATTTGAATTCTAACAATAAATGTATTTTAAAATAAGCTAAAATAAATTTAGGATTTCTTCTGGAGGGCTGAGATCACACCTAGCAAGGAACCAAAAATGTAAATGTCTCTTTTTTGCTTACTGTTTGTGAGTTTTCAGATTTTAAAAGCCCTCTTATAAGTAGGAAAGAAAGGAGTGGGGAATTTTTACCTAGAACGGGCTTTCAAATGCACATTTACACCAAAAGTATAATGTACACTAACCTAAAGACTTTAACAAAATAATTCCCTATACCTGTAAATGCCTATAAGGTGATTCTTTACAACTATTATGTCTTTTTGATGAAAAAGATTCCCATCTATTTATTAATAGCTTTGTATTCCTCCTATTGAAATTAATTCTTCATAAAACTATTTCCTTTGTATATTGCTAGAATATGGATGTTTTCCTCAAAGGAAGAATATATTTAATTGATGATGAACATATATATTCAGCTTCAGGGGGCATTAATTGCACTTTAAATTAATTGAGGCACAGTGAAAAGAGTGTATGTGAAAACAGAATGGCCTTAACTTTCCTACTGACATCATTTAGCCATAGTTACAAATGGAAGTCCTCCATGTGGAAGAGTTGATTCTCCAGCACTTCATTGGAGCTACTGTTCCCATCTGACTTTGGTTCTGGTTTCTTGAATATTTCCTTCTGCATTAATATCATTTCCTTCATTCTTACAGTCTCCTCAGGATAGTATGATTCTGTAAGTGAATGACCCGCTTAGAGTTCCCTAAAGTTCAGTTTATTCTAGCTCAGGTCCTTCTTTTTATAGATAAGATGTTCCAAAGACATAAATCTGAGTTTCCAAAGAGATTGTTAGTCAACATAGGTTAGATATTCCTTAATGGCAGTGCTTATAATTCAGAGATAGTGAGCACAAGTAGATATATGATAAATGTTACTTAATTCTTGGAAGTTACTTCTAAAAGTGCATATAGGACCAAGTGCTCCCTTACTAACATACAAATGCTTTCACCCCATAATTATCAGACTAGTGTCCAAAACCATGAAAGATGTCTTCCCAAATTTACTCTTAGAAAGCATTTGCTAGACCTGTACTTTTGATATAGTCCTGTTTTAGTCTTGAGTAGTAGAAATGAAGCACCTTTATTTGGTAATATTTACAAAGAGGGACTCAAGATAGATGTTGATACATCATTCATAAAACTAGAACAAGATTACAAAACTATATGTTTATTTATTCAGCAATTATATACCTCTTATATTTAGATCTGTGCCAAAGATTCCCCCCCCCAATTCCACCTCTCTCTGCCTTAGACATAAAATGAGGATAACAGTAGCTACTTCTTACGGTTGTTATAAAGATTAAATGAGTTAATATTTGTAAACTTTAAAAGAATGTCTAGCATATTGTCAGCTTCAATTGGTGTTGGTTTTACCTTCAAGGAGCTTGTAACAGAGTGGAGAAGGTAATATACACATATAAAATAAATTCTCACTAAATACCCAGATAAGCAATTCTGTAAAGTATACGATCTGTTTGGTTTGTGAGTTTGTGTGTTTGGGCAAGGGGAAGGTGGTTGTAGGATGGAGGGTTCTAGAATGATGGGAGAAGGCTTCATGGAAGATATAAATTTGGTTATTAAGGGACAAGTAAGATTTTTCATCTATGGGCATTGAGAGCTTTTAAGTACTTATGTTCAAAGAATGAAGAGATTAAGATTAGACTAATGAAGATTCATATTAGGAAATTATCAGTTAACGTTTGGGAACTTAGGTTGCTAATGTTTAGATGAATTGGGAGAGAATCAGTGATTTAAAATTCTTGGGAGTTATCGAGAATGAGAAAGATGAAGAAGAATTTTTGTAGTTGGAGAGAAATACCATATTTGAAATACTAAAGTATGGCTGTGGGGTGAGCTGGTTCAAAGTAGAACTATGTGTGGTTGCCAATATGTACAGAAGTTGAAAGTCAATAGTCAACAATATGGTTATTAATGATACCAAGGATAATAATGACAATGGCATTTTAGAGTGCTTTCTGTGTGCCAGTGACTATTTACGTGTTTTATGGATCTTATTTAATCCTTATAGTGTAGATATTATTATTACTCACTTTACAAGTAAGGAAACTAAAGCACAGAGATGTTAAATTGCCTTAATTACAGTAAAAGTGGTAGAGTCAGGATTCAAACCCAGAACCTGTGCCCTTGACTGCTATACCTCCTTTCTAATAATAGGAAATGTGGTTTAAACTTCAAAGAAAACAAAATAGAAATTTGGAAAAAAATGTGAGCCAGGTGATAAAACATCTAGGAAGGTAAAAGTGAATCCTAAAGAAGAATGGAAGCCCAGAGGTGATTAGAAGTGAGTGATATAAATAGATAGATGATATTAACTTCACATTTAAAGCAGCAATAAGAAGACATAAGGGCCAAGAGCCAGTTTCCCCTTCTCCTCCAAGTTAGGAGCAGATCACAATAAAGCCCATAAAAAAGGCACCCAGGAAAACCAGGTTTCCCTTAGTATGAGACAGAAGAGAGAAGAGGCAGAGAAAAAAGAAACCACTCAGGAAGTGGAGGTAGGGGATAGGGGGAGATAACCTGTCCTAAGCTAGAAAAAAAAAAAAAAGATTAGCCAAAAAGCAATTGAATAGCCCATTGCATTCCTTTACTAAGACTTGGAGTGAACCAGGAAGTGGTCAAGAATTGTCTTGAGACTTTTCAAGGAGATGAAGTCATAATGACCTGCCAGTCCTATAAATGCAAGCTAGTGTGACCTGGTATTCAGAAGGAAAGGATCATTTCTCATTGGCTTACCTCTCTATGCACTTTGACTGGCTCAGTGCTAAAAATTACTAGATGTTCAATAAATGTTTGCTAACTGAACTAACCATCATAACCGATGATGCCAAGCTCTTGTTCTGTGGATACTTGACACTGTGACAGCATTTGTAGTGAATACATTTAATGGAATACGGTTGGACTAATGTTATAATACAGTTGAAACATATTATTTAGAAGATACTAGGCTAAGTAGGTATTGATGGATTTTTAATTCTATTACCTTATTATTCTTATTTTTATAGCTTTATTGAGGTATAATTGACAAATTTGTAAGAGTATAAAGCATGATGATTTGATATACATATACTCATACATTGTAAAAGCATCCCTCCCATCTATTACCTTACATAGTTACCTTTTTTCTTTTAGGCAAGAATATTTAAGCTCTACTCTCTTAGCAAATTTCAGTTATACAACAGTGTTATCAACTATGATCACCATGTTATACATTAGATCCTCAGACCTTATTCGTCTTATAACTGAAAGTTTTACCAACCTCTCCCTATTTTCCCCACTCTCCAGACCCTGGCAGCCACTTTTCTAATCTCAATTTCTATGAGTTTGATTATTATTTTTTAATATTTCACATATAAGTAATGCCATCCAGTATTTGTTTTTCTCTTCCTGGCTTATTTACTGAGCATAATGTCCTCTTGGGTCACCTTTTTTGTTGTTTTTGTTCATGTATTAACCAAATATTTACCGAGCACCTGCCATGTGTCAGGCACTGTGCTAGGTGCTGGTTGAAAGAGCAGTTAAAACAGAACAGACCCGGCTGACTGCAGCCCCAGTGGAGTTTATAATGTGGGGAAAAGGGACCTTCTCTCAATTGGCATATATCTAATCACAGATGTGCTATGAGATTAGTTTATGGAATGCCTGGACAATCAGAGAATTGACCCCTCTGTCAAAAGCTGATGCTGGCAGGAAAAGCCTTTCCAAATTAGAGAGACACAATCATATGTAGACCACAGAAGAAACTGTACAAAAATGAAATGTTTTTATGAATAATGTATTTATTTGAAAAGTTGAGTAGAGGTGGTGTCAAGAGACTAAAAATAAAAGCTCACTTGGTAGCATAGTTCTCCCTGCTATGGCTTCCAAAAGAGAAGTAATGGACTTTCAAACTTTTTAAAGATTTTATTCTTTTTAGAGCAATTTTAGGTTCCTAGCAAAGGTGAGAGGAAGGTACACAGATTTCCCATATAACTCTCTGCCGTGACACATGCACAACTTCCCCAAATTATCAACTCCCTCCACCAAAGTGGGATATTTGTTATAACTGATGAATCTATCACAGAAATCACCCAAAGTCCACAGTTTATATTAGGGTTTCCTCTTGGTGTTGTACATTCTGTGGGTTTGAACAAATGTACAATGACATGTATCCATCATTATATCATACAGAGTAGTTTCACTGTCCTAAAAATTCTGTTTTCCACCTAATCCTACTTCTGTGCCCCCTAATCCTTGGCATCCACTGATCTTCTTAATGCCTCCATTGTTTTCCAGAGTGTCATATAGTTTCACTTAGTAATATGCATTCAAGTTTTCTCCAAGTCTTTTCGTGGCTTGACAGCTCACTTTTTTCATTGCTGAGTAATATTCCATTGCCTGGATATAGCACAGTTTAATTATCCATTCATTGCTGAAGGACATCTTGGTTGCTTTTAATTATGGAAAGTATGAACAAAGCTGCTATAAACATCCATGTGCAGGTTTTTTAGTGTATGTTAAGTTTTGACCTTCTTTGGGTAAATATCAAAAAGTGTGATTGCAAGATCGTTTGATAAGGTTTTGTAAGAAACTGCCGAACTGTCTTCCAAAATGGCTGTACTGTTTTGCATTCCGACCAGCAATGAATGAGAATTCCTGTGGCTCTATATTCTTGTCAGCATTTAGTATTGTCTTTGTTCTTGATTTTGGCCATACAGCTAATAGGTGTATAATGGTATCTCATTGTTTTAATTTCCATTTTCCTGATGACATATAATGTGGAGCATATTTTCATATTCTTATTTTCTATCTGTATATCTTCTCTGGTCAGGTGTCTGTTAAGGTCTTTGGCCCATTTTTTAATTGGCTTTTGCAGAACAGAAAATTTTTACAGTGTATTTCCCAGAGCAGAAAATTTTACTTTTAATAAAACTCGGTTTCTCAGTTCTTCTTTAATGGATTATGATTTTGATGTTGTATCTAAAAAGTCATCACCAAACTCAAGGCCATCTAGATTTATTCCTATGTTATGTTTTAGGAGTTTTATAATTTTGCTTTTTACATTTAGGTCTGTGGTCCATTTTGAGTTAATTTTTATGAAGCATGTAAGGTTTGTTTCTAGTTTCATTTCTTTGCATGTGGATGGCCAGCTGTTACAGCACTATTTGTTGAAGACACTATGTTTGCTTCATTGTATTGCCTTCTCCTTTGTCAGACTAGTCGACTCTACTTATATTGGTCTATTTGTAGGTTTTCTATCCTGTTCTATTGATATATTTGCTATCCTTTCACCAATACCACACTGTCTTAATAACTACAGCTTTATACAATAGTAAGTCTTGAAGTCAGGTAGTGTCAGTCTTACCACTTTTTTCTTCAGTATTGTGTTAGCCATTCTAGGCTTTTTGACTCTCTATATAAACTTTAGATCACTTTGTCAATATCCATAAAATAACTTTCTGGGATTTTGACTGGTATTGCATTGAACCTGTAAATCATATTGGGAAGAACTGACATCTTGATGATATTGAGTCTTCTTATCCACGAACACTCTTCATTTATTTAGTTATTTGATTTCATTCACCAGTTTTGTGGTTTCCTTCATATAGATTTTGTACATATTTTGTTACACTTATACATGTTTTATTTTGGGGAGTGCTAATATAATTGATATTGTGTTTTTAATTTCAAATTAAAATATTACCAATAAGGCTTAAGTGACCTTTGATCAATACCTCTAATCTATTCCATTTCCTACCATTCTTCTATACCTCTACCTCGGTTTTTTGAAAGGGAGGGAGAGAGAGAGAGGGAAAAGGGGGGCAAATATGTTGTTTTGGATATGTTAATATGTACGAGTAAATGGTATTGCATATCATAATTTGTGAATCACTCTTCACCTTATTTTTATACAACAACTTGACGCCCTGTGTGTTTATACATATTGCTCTAGCTTATTCTTTTAAATATCGCATAGTGCTTGACAGTATAAAATTCCTCTTATTTAGGAATTGCTACACAATTACTTGAGTAAGCATTTTTTGCACTTGTCTCCTTGGGTACATGCCTTGTTCCTCTTTCCAGAATATAATTAAGTATTTTGATACAGCTCCAAATAAACTAGATGATTAGTTTCCTTCATGCTGGTAAAATTATTTAATTCATTATTTATTCACTCCAGATGCATGTATTGACACTTATTACATTTAACAGTTGCTTGTGCTGGGATTACAAAGATAAATATGTATGTAGTCATTGTCTTTGACATGCACAAAACCAGCAAGAAGAAAACAAAACAAAACAAACCTGTCGTACAATTAGTGAACAGAAGAATACTTTGATATGAGTTATGCCAAAGCCTTGGATGACACACCAGGTAGTCAATTAGACAAATTTAGAAGGATTGCAGTTTGTTCCACTGACATATCCTGATGTTGTTTAAGAGGCTTATTTATTTAACAAACACTTAACTATCCCTGACTGTGACCCAGGCACTATTCTAAGTGTTTTAATATATTAACTCATTGAATCTTGTAAGAGACCTATGAAGTAGAGGCACTCTTAATATGGTATTTCACAAATGAGGATACACAAAGGTGACTACAAAGCATAGAGGCTAAGATTCAAACCTAGGTTTTTGGTTTCATTCTTAACTGCTGCTACAGCTTGTGGTGTTACATACTTTATATAACATTTTAAGGAATCATATAATTTTTTCTTGAAGTATAGTACTCAGTATTAATTATTATTTCTTCAGAAAGCAATACTTTCAATGTTATTTACTCTTCTATGGCAAGGTGATTTATTTATGAGATTGAATAAACAAATAGTGGGTATGGACCATGAAGTCAAAACTGTGCTATAACATTTGTAGGAGATATAAAAATTAAAGTGTAAAAATATTGGTTATCATTTACTAAGTGTTTACCAAATTCAGGCACTCTTCTAATTTTTTTCCATGTACTAACTCATTTATCCCTCACAGTAATCCTCTGCAGCAGGTTATATTTTCCTCATTTTACAGATGAGGTTCATTCATTTAGTGAGAAGTAGACCAGAACTCAGTTCCTGGGGCCCTCACTTTGTCTCTCAGCCGGCTACTTACTGCCTATCTAGGAGAAGGTACAGCTTTTCCTTTCAAAGGAGCTTGCAGTGCGTGTGGAAGTGACTGATTAATGAGCCAACAACTTACAGTTTAGTGCCTGATTAAATCGTGTAATGCCAACTTGGAGTGCTATAAGTGGATCAGGAAGGAAAGTACCAATAGCTGTCATTACTGACTGCCTATATGTAATGGAAACCGTGCTAAATGCTTTTATGGTTTTTAATCCCAGTTTTTATGTGTGTGAGTAGAGACTCAGAAGTTAAGTAATTTGCCAAAATAATAGATAGTGCTGGAAGAGATCATTTATTATGTCTTATAATAGTTAGAAAGATGATTTATTAGAGATAAAGTGGGACTTATTCACAATATACAAAAAATAGAAGTTAAGCTTTTATTTTCAGATAGATTATCCAATAAATTGTCTTGAGACTACTGGCTTATAAAAAAAATTTAAGGTGAGTCAACAATTTGTGGGGTTTTTTTAAAGAAAAAGACCCCTTAAAGGCATGGAAAGAAATGATGGTGTTATCTATTTATAATCTTGGAGTGGCAAAATTTTCTAATATTGAGATGAAATCCTGAATTCACAATCAAATTTGTTCAATTTTGCTACAAAGATAATTTCAAACTTATTCTGTGATTCAAAGAAATAGAAAATCAAAGGACAAATTGGGAAATGTGTAAATCAAAAGAATGTTATTACTAATATACAAAATATTCTTACAACCAAGAAAAAAAGACAGCCAAAAAGAAAAATGAACAAAAGATATGAAGACACTTCACAAAATATAGTCTATAGAAGTATAAAAAATGTTCAACTCACTAATAATTATTATAATTAAAATAATAATGGGCATTCCAGCAATCAGACTGATAAAACAATGAATAAATGACCATTTAAGAGTCTGAGGGCAGTTGGTACTACCTATTAAAAGTATTCATTAATTTGGCCCAACTATTTTTCTTCCTGAAACTAGCCCTTATAAAAACTCCAGAAATGTGTAGAAATACCTCTAGGTGGATGTTTATCACTACATTATTTGCAGTACTGAGAAACCCCATAATAGCCCATATGTCTGTTAATAAATTAATAAATTTTGATGCACCCTATAATGAAGTAATCTGGCATTTAAAAAGAATGAGCTGTCTATAGTACAGACGTGAAAAGGTATCTAAAATATATGATTTTGCGAAAAAGCAAGCAATGATAGAATTTTGAGTAAAAATAATTTTACCCCTTTGGTATTTTATTTAGAAAACTCTCTGAAAAAGAGAATACACCAACTGCTAACTACTAGGATGTGATACAATGATATGCTGTGTTCTTTAAGCAAGAAATTCCTTAGGAAAGTTGCTATTACATATCAACTTGGTGCTTGATTTCCCTGTGTACCAGCTCTGCGTAGTCTGAGCTAGCCTCTGCTTCCTAGTGCTGTCTAGTGTCCATAAAACACCACTTTTGTCCTTCAGGTGCCCTAGGAAGTTGAAAGAGACCAACAAAGAATGACACTTAGGGCAGAAAAATTCAAGTAAAAGCTTGAGGTTAGCCTATATCATAAATTAAGTAATCCAGCCTGACTAGATAGAGCCAAGAATTAACAGAGACCCACAATTTCTTATTCAGTCTCACGATCTCAAAAGCCCTGTAAGCAATAGTTTTGTTGTAGTCATTTGTCAATAATACCTGACCTGAATTCACTTGGCAGCAGAACCTGACCAGAACTCACATTTTATAGACTGTGTGAATATTCACACAATTTGCTACATAAGTATTAATGTATTTCATTATGAAGTTTTGCTCTATATAATCTTTCTAAAATCTAAACAATTTGGAAATCTGAAACATATCTGGCCTAAATAATTTCAGCTAAGAGATTTCATACATATAATAAGAAATTCAGAGCTTCTGGTCAAGATGGCAGAGTAGTGTATGCCAACTGTAATTGAAAAAAAATTTTTTTAATTATTAAAAAAAAGAAATTCATAGACTGTGTTGAACATGGGGCCTGCTGGAGTTTTGCAATATAGCAGCCCAGAAAATTACAATTAATGTTTATTAAACAATGTTTGCTATTCTTACTACCATGCTGGATTCTGCAGTGCTACAAAAGATAAATAAGCCATAATACCTAACCTCATAGACTTTTTAATTTTATCAATGAGATAAGACAACCCCATAAATAAGTATAGCATCGGTAATATAAACTGAATGTAGTGTGGATTTCTAGGGGAAAAAGATCATATTTAATTAGGGAGACCAAAAATGTTTTTGTGGAGAAAGTAACATGTTAGATGGACTGCTGAGAATGAATGATTTTGATAGCATGAGTTGTAATGGCTGCTGTAAACAAAAAGTATGGAACGAGCAATACAACTTGTCTATAGCACAGAACATGGTCAGTGATCCAGGAATCCCTTGTAACTATATATGAAATTCAGGTGTTTTTTTCTTGGGGTGATCATTCTTGTAAGATTTGCAAACGCCAGTGACACCTCCTTCCAGAAAAAAGGTACCACTGCTATAAAGGAAAAGTGAGAATTATTATTAAACAGAAGATTGGAAAAAATGTAGCACAATGTGGTGTTTGGCAATTAACTGAGAAAACAGTGAGAATCCCCTAAAGATTTTTGAGCACTTTGGTGACATATGTCAATATGTACTTTGAGAAAATTAATATATCAGCACTACAGAGGGAGGACTGAGGCAGAAGCTACGAGACCCTGGAACAGTCTGCAGGTAACATACTAAGGAATTGAGCCGGGGTGGTAGCCGAGAGAAATGGCTTCAGTGGGTAGATGGGACCAAATTGAGTAGGGTAATGGAAAGCTTCACAAAATAATTCTTGGCGAACAATGTAGATAGAGGAACTTTGAACTAAAGAAATAGGAAGTACACGATTACTTTACCAAGTAAAGGAGTGATGTTGAAAGTAGTAGTTATAGGAGCCGGCTGAGTGGCTAAGTTGGTTAAGAGCTCGCTCAAGAGTGCGAGCTCTGAACACCAGCGGTTCGAGTCTTGGCCCAAGCTGAGCTGCCGCTGAGCTGCCAACAGGATGGCTCAGCTAAAAAAAAAAAAAAAGAAAAAAAGAAAGAAAGAAAAAAGTAGTAATTAGAGAGGATTATCCTCAGAGAACCATGCAAATTGGATTTGAACAGAAACTAGATGCCTTTGAGTCAGAGAGAACACCTATGAAGCTGATACATGGCTTATGAGATGTAGTTTAATTTCAAATTGTATATATTATAATCTACATAATCTACTCACAAGGATGTTGAAATAATATAATCTTTTGTGCACGATAAAACTTCTGAGAATTGAAACATTCTGGTCTGTTCATTCACTCATTCGTTTGTTCATGTATTCATTCATACAAAAAAACCCAAAACATGTATTTAATGACTTCTTTGTGCCAGGATTTATGTAAAATATTAAAACTCAGAAATGAATAAGCCAAATACATAACGTAGGGAGAAATAAATATAAACACATTATTAAAATATTATCTAGTAATATTTATGGAGGTATGTATGAACTACAAATTATAGAAGCTTATGCTAGGGAGCAGCTAACTCTGATGTTTAATTACTGAAGGGCAGAGGGGAGAAGTATGAATCTTGCATGAGCATTAGATAAAAAATGTTTAATTTTTAAAATCCTTAGAATTTCAATGCCTGTGGTAGTGTTTGTGTTGTTAACAGTAGAGATCGCAATGGTTGATCTTTTATCAAGCAAAATACTTCAGTGAATGTTTCTTTATTCATAATTATTCCAGAGCCCACTTTGGGTTGGGAGGAATAAAAGTGTGAAGAACTGAACCTCTCTGTGTACAACTGTAAAATAAATTAGTGGTTATCAGCTGGTAGCTGGAACAAGGAGTAGGAAATAGAGCGAGGACCTAGGAACAAAGTAAGGGGCAAAGGCTCAAGGAGAAATAAATGCCTCTGAGAAATTCCTTATTGCAGGGAATGATCAAGAAATCCCTGGGAATGGTGATGTCTGAGCAAATGTGGAATTATTTACTGCCTTATGTTTTCAATACCACCTGCTACTCCCAAACTTTAAGTGAATTTTCACTTTACGTGTCAGCTTGTGTTACTGTTGCTTTGGGGAAATGGAGGAAGGTGGTGATGTCCAGTATGTGGGGCATAAGAGGCTGGTCAGATAGGACAGCAGGAGTATGAGCCAAGAGCATGTATTAGGGCTGAAATGGGCCGTTTCTCTCTAAATAAACTGGAACACTGGTTTTCTAATTGTGTGCACACTCCAGGAGTTATTCACTGAGATGTGTGAAGAAAATGTTAAAACTTACATTTAGTCTTATTCAAAATTAAGAAAGGAATCATGGCTATCAATGGTATTTGTCCTAGCACACTTTCTCATTGCATACGTTAGGGGCATATTTTAGGCTTGCAATATAAATTGCAAGGACTCCTAATGGAAGTGTCCACATCCCATGGTGCAGAGGCATTGATGAGTGCAAAGTACCCCCTTAATTCATGCTTAGGGTGTGGCCAAATACTGCAGCTTCTCTGGACCTGCAAAGAAACCACAGATTGAAGATAATATCAATTAATTTAAGCATAGTAAACAAGAAAAATAGCAGAGCTGAAATATTTCCTACCTCTAATAATAGCCAGAAGTAGAACTCTAAACTAGACAATGTAATCAGATCTATCAGGAAATTGAAAAAATTAGAAATTGTCAAGAAGTCATTTTGAAATATGGATTTATATACATTATCATGAAAGACAAGCCTTGTTCTAAGAATGTGTTTTGCTAGAGATATTGGCTAGTAATTCTATGAAGCCATTGATGTAAATGATACATTTAAAAACTTAGTACTCAGAACCTGAAGGCAAACCTCAACAAATTTTGCAGCAATGTTTAAGGTTATGTAGTATTCAATTTAGTCAGTAACAAATTTCACTTAACCTAATGAAAAATGTTTAGAAGCCTCCTTTGCGTGTTCCTAAGTAAAAATCCACATACACACGTTCTTGCTGTTCTTCCTACCATTGTATAAATGACTGAAATAACAATACATGTAAAACAAAACAAAAAATACATATAAAGCAACTTGGTAGCAAGCTAAATGCATTTAGCAAATACTTGTGGAAGACACATAGAAAACCGCTCAAGATTTAAAAGTATAAATATTAGAAAGAAATTATAGTATGGAGGTTTACTAGACAGATGAAAGAACACAGAGTTTCATATGTCTTGGTTTATAGTACAGTGAATTATTGCTAAAAAGTCATCACCAAAAATTCAATTCAGTAAAATGCAAGGATGTATTACTACGAAGCTAGTGAAATGATTGGGACAAGCTTGTGCAGCCTGGTGGCTTGGAGCTCAGGGGGACCACCATGCAATCCTAATCCATCTAGTCTCAACTGCAGTTTTGCACCATGTTAAACACCAGTGGGAAAGATTTTGGATCTCATGGGCAAAGTGCAGGAAATATCTTGGTGGTTAGTTAGTACTTGTTTTTTGGCCCACCTTGGGATAAAGCTGATGGGGTTTGCCTACCTTTTCTCTGCCTAGCTTCACTCTCTTGATTTTTGAGACTAGGAACTGACTGGAGGACAGGAGCCATTTGACAATTAGATTTTATCTGAGTTAACATTATTTCATCATCACTAGTTGCTTTATGATGGGGTTTTACTGGTTTCTGGCTTTTGTTTTAATAATGATATATGCAAAAAGCTGTGTTTTTGATGAGTCAATAAAGCAAAGGTGTGTAGAGAAGATAGAGTCTCAATAGTAATTGCCTTCTTTACTAAAAGACTTTTATGGAAAGAGTGCATAAATCACTGATAGGATTATTGCTATGATATTAAAAAATAGATTTCAAGTTAAGGTTACATGTAACATAATACATTTGTTTGATGTTACAAATGTATGATGTTTGCAGAAAACAAGTTGAAATCTTTAGTGATCAAAGCTCTGTAAGATGTCATTACTGTGGTCGATTTTTAACACAAGGTCCTTAAAATACAATAGAATCTTAACAATATTTTCCAACATAATGAGGGATGACAATGGAGATCTCTTTTACCACACAATGGCTTTCTCACTATTTTTTATAGTGAGAAATATTTGAAGGATTTGTCAGATTTAAAGATGAGCTACACATGTTTCTTTATAAAAGGGGATGTGTTCCGAATTGCTGAACTTTCCTCTGATGACAACAGTGTCTCAGTAGCCTGCAATATTTAGCAAAAGGGACACTTCATCTACCCGTTCAAGTTAAAGACAATGTTTTTGATAGAAAAACTAAAGTAACTCCATTTTGCAAGACTTCTTTGTGATGCAGAGAGCATTTTGAAAAACTAGTGTCTGCAAATGATCATGGTTACTTCGTTTTGTTAGGAAGGCATTACAGATTATAGATAAAAAGTAAATATAGATAAAAAAGTTTCATAACTACATAATTAAACAGGTGGAAATAGGATTTTTCTAACTCCTAAGGAAACCTCCGAAGAGCTTCAATGGTTAGGTTCTGAACAGATTTAACAGTAGTGGTGGCATCTATGTGACACTTGTTACAGGTACTTGGCTATCAGCATTACATGAAGCCCAAAGAGGTTAAATGACTCGCACAGGCAAATAGCAAATAAATGGCAGAGCTGAGGTTGGAGCCCAGAGAACCTTCTCTCTTACTCACTACATTGCATTTTATTTGTTATCTACTGTCTTTGTCCTAATTCTTTGTAATAAAAGCTGATTTACATCAGGGAGGGTAGAAGTTTGCTAGCTGAATTTCCAGGGAAAAGAAATGTTGCATAATTGGTTGGTGGAATTGAAAAACGAATAGCCTAAGTAATCTGCACTGCAAACAGTCCATTCATTCACTGCCCATAGCTTCTGGGTACCTATCTTTCACCTTCTCCTTCTTCTCAGCCTTCCCACACTCTCCCACCCTCACTTTCAGCTAATGACTTTGTTTTCTAATTTCCTGAGAAACCTTTCGAAAACTGCTACCACCACATGAACTCATGTGGTATCTGACCCGTCATTGACTTTTCCTCCTCTTACTGGAGCTCTGCATTCCTCTTCAAGGCCAGCCCTCTCCCCTTAAGGTGCACTAGATCCTCCTCTCTACTCAAGGGTAGAGTCCAGCAATTCTCCCCCTTCCCTGTTAAATCATTTTCTTTCCTCTGTGGTGGATCAGTCCCATCAGCCTGTGAGCATGCTATTATTTATTCCATCTTAAAATAAAACCAAAATACTTTCATTATTTTCACTCATCCTTCAGCTACTTACTAACCATTTACTCCTTTTGCAGCAAAACTCCATTCTTCCTTAAACCTATTCCAATCAGTCTTTTGTCTCTGTCACTAACTCCACCAAAACTTCTCTTGTCAAGGTTACCATGTTGCAAAATCTGATGGGCAATTCTCAGTGTCATCTTACTTGATCAGTCAATAGCATTTTACAGTTAATCACTCCACCTACCTGGAAATACTTTCTTCACTTGGTTTTTGGGACACCACACACTTACTTTTTTCAGTGGCTCCTATTCAGTCTCCTCTTCTTTAGCTTTTAACATCAGAAGGCCCAGTGCTGAATATTTAGACATCTTTCATTCTGTTTATATACTTGCTTCCTTGGAGATCTAATAAAATCTCATGGCTTTAGATAAAGCATCTATTGTATATCCTGACTTCTCCCAAATTTTTATCTCTACCCCAAACTTTTCCCCTGAGCTCAAGATTTATATATCCAACTGTTGACCTGATATCTTCATAGATAACTACTGAACATCTCAAACTAATAACCAAGAAGTAGCACCTATCCTACTTTTGACTTACAAAAAAGGACAAATTGATGGAAATTTCAAGCTATGATTTGTTGTTTTTACTATGTACCAGTAAGTGTACTAAGTATTTCATTTAATTTAGACACATTTAATCCATACAAAAGCCTTATGTAGTGTTTACCTTTATTTCTGTTCTATAGGTGGGTAAACTAAGACAGATAATTTTCTCAAGGTGTAGTTAGTGATAGAACTAGAATTTGAGTGAAAGTGTATTCAATTTTAAAGCATTTGGTCTTATCACTGTGTTTTTGGATAACATATGATAGAGAGCAGGTATCCAACCCATAAATAATCAATATTCTGAAGAATAAACTAAAAAAACAAGTTAAGCGACAGTATTAATTGAGTGTGGAAAGTAAGTTCCTAGGATCTGATCACCAGCACCCAGAACAATGTCAGGACATGGGAGATATTTAATAAATATTTATTTATTGAACTGTCATAATTACTACCTATTAAGCATGTATTCTGTATCTGTCATAGTGCTACATGTTTTAGTACACTATTTTATTCAACTCTCAAACAACTTTTGAGCTATTATTTTATAGTTGAGGAAAACGAAGCACCAAGAGGTTAAATGATTTATTCAAGGTCTTACAGTTAATAGGTTGTAGAATCCTTATAGATTTTTTTAAACAAGATCTAATCAAAAATTATTTTATCTGGTCTTTAGTCTCCTTTAATCTAAAAAGACCTCCCACTTTTTTTTTGTCTTTTAGGACATTGACATTTTTGAGGAGTCTAGGTCATCTGTTTTATAGAAATTCCCACAGTCTGGGTTTGCCTGATTTTTGTCCACATGATTACACTCAGATTAAACATTTTGACAAGAGTCTTACACAGGCCAGTGGTTCCAAAACACTCTGGTCTCATGTCCTCTTTACATGCTTAAAAATTGTTGATAGCCTAAAGAGTTTTTATGTGGATTATATCTAACAATGTTTATCATATTAGAAATTAAAACATAATTTTTGAAACTTTTTAATTAATTTATTTTTTAAAAAGAAAACTCACTGCATGTTACTTTTCTAAGCCAAAAAAATTTAATGACAAGAGTGACATTGTTTTACATTTTTATAAGTCATTTTAATGTCTGCCTTAATAGAATACAGCTGTGTCTCATACCTTTGTCTACATTCAGTGTGTTGCAATATCTTGTTTTGGTTGAAGCATATGAGGAAAATGTGTCACACAGATGACTAGTTGGAAAATGGAGGAGTATTTTAATTGTCTTTTCAGTCTTGACAAATGGTGGTCATTTCATTAAGGATTGCAAAAGGATGATATTCTACTATTATTCCTTCTAATTTTATCATCTGTAAATTTTTTTTATAGTTCTTTTTTTCTCCCAAAAGTAATTTGGTAATCTTAAAATACAATTCATACTGGAAGAATTTTTAGATTTTTAATTATTTCCCTTTATCAATTTTTAAAGTAATAAGTTTGTGCCCTTTGTTTCTTTCTCTCCTTTCCTTTCTTACATATTATTATGAACTCATAGCTATTTATATAATCAATGTGTTTGAATCACTTAAATTCTTTTTGATGTTCCGATTGTCTTATCTTTGGTCAGTGTGTCTCTGACACAATTTCATTAACTCTCAATAACATCAAGCTCTGTCACAACAAAGTATTCCAAGATGAACTTGTACATTTCCAGCCCCAGCCATGTTTCCAAGAACCCCTGGTTCCTTTTAGATGAAAATAGTAGACACAGCCACCTGGGTTCTAGCATTTATTGCTGCTGTGGTTGTCTTTGCTTCTGGGCATTTTCAGTGGACAGACATAGAAAATACATCTTTTTTAAAAAGTGGGGTGATCGTGAATTCACACCAACATTTCTCAGCCTTGGCACTGATATTTTGGGCCAGTCAGTTTGTTGTGGGGACTGTCCTGTGTATTGAAGGATGTTTAGCGGCATCCCCAGTCTCTCCTCAGTAGCACCTACCCCTCTGCTGTGTAAACCAAAATTGTCTCCAAGTGTTGTGAAATGTCCCAGAGAGCGGATAGAGGAAGGGGCAAAACTGGATCTAGTTGAGAATTACTGATTTACACTTATATTTCTAGCAACATTAAGATAATCCCTAATTGTTTTATCCATTTGTGCACAAATATATATATTCAAAATGCCAATATCAGCATAACATCTAACAACTTGCTCTGTGGGCTAGTTCTTCCATCCTCTGTATGAAATGTTAGGTCAATCCTATAAGTTTTAATAAGAACAATCTCATTTCAGTAATCAAAATGCACAGGCCAGCATTATTGTCAAAATTCCAAACTCTCACCTACTTTCAGGTTTCTCCTTCGCCCCAGCTCCATACTGCTTGGGGCCTGAAGCCTTCAGGGAAGAAAGCAAGCGATTACCTTCCTCTCTGTTTACCCTGCTCACACTCCCAAGACCCACTAACAGTTGATCAGGATGAAGTCACAGAACGATGGGTTAAAGGGAGGAGCACAGTTATACAGGGCAGGTCCATACAGGACTGTCACTGGAGTTCTCAGTTTTGGTGGATGATTATAACTGACTTTTTCTCTAGCAAAATAGTTCAGTGGGACTCTTGGGGCTATTTCACTGGGAAGCTCTAACTGTAGTCCTGAAAGGCATCTCTTCCCTCTGGACTCCTCCGCCTCCGTCCCCCAGCCTCTGCACTTCCAGTGGCCGGCCCTACACAGGCTCCCTCTGCTGCTTCAAGATGTCCTCTATGCTGTCTTCATAGGTAGAACATTTTTTTTTAACAAAAGACAGAACATTTTATTGACATAAACATTTTTAGAAACATGCTTAAATTAAAGATGTGGAGCCTAATGCCATCACTAAGTAAATGAAACCATGTTACTACCACCAACCGGGTCAAAAATTATTAGCTCCCCGGAAGCTCCCTTGCATCCCTTCCAATCAGTTCCCAAAAATAACTATCATCCCAACTTCTAACATCATAGATGGTTTTGACTGTTTTGGAATTTTCTATTAAAGGAACCATACAGTATTTTTCTATGTCTACTTATTTTACACATGAATTTGTCCACATTTTTGCATGGGTGAGACATTTATTCTCATTGCTATATAATAATGCATTAAATAAATAAAACAGTTTGTACATTATGATATAGATGATTATTTGGATTGTTTTCAGTTTGGGACTATTATGAACACTGCTTCTATAAATATTGTTGTACGAATCTTTTTTTTTTTTGTATATGTGCAAAACAGATGAGTTTTGCATTAGATCCTTCCAGGACCCTGGGAATTTCACTGGTTCTAGACCAGTATCTGTTATTTGGTGCAGGTTCATACACCATATAGCACTGAAGATTTACCTCCAACAAAGGCCAAGATTTTTGTTTGTTTGCTTTGTTTTCAGTCATGGAGTTTTAGACAGATTCCTGGTTTCATTGGCATACCTTGGTAGTGTTTTCTAGCACTATTTGCATTGATAAGAGCCTTTGGAGATTCTCCATTTTATGCAAAGTTCAGTTCCTACCCATCTCGCCCAGTGTTCCTGCCATCACACACCCAGCCCCTTGTGAGCTTTAAACCCCAGTTACCATTTTATGATGGTGTGAAAGCAGTACACATAATAAACTATATGAGATATTGAACACTTTATTATAAAACAGGCTTTGTGTTAGGTGATTTTGCCCAGCTTATTTTGCCCAGGCTAATGTGTTTTGAGCATGTTTAAGGTAGGCTAAGCTAAGTTATGATGTTAGGCAGGTTAGATGTATTAAATGTATTTTCATCTTAATGATATTTTCAACTTACAATGGGTTTGTCAGGATGTAACCCCATCATAAGTTAAGGAGCACCTGTATATGTTTACATTTATTTAGGACTCGTTTTCAATTCTTTCATAACAGGCTTCATCCTTCGTATACTCTCTATTTTGCTCACCTGTTGTTGGCTAGGTTACATCTTTAGGAACCTCTTTAGAAAGTATATCAAGACCTTACTTCCTGATTTTCTGCATATTTGAAAATGACTTTCTGTTATCTTTGAAACTCAATAAACTAACTAAGTGTAGAATTCTTGGGTCACATCTAGAACAAATCTAAATGTATTTGGGATTTAGGAATGTGATAATAATCATACTAGACATTTGTTAAGTACTTGCTATGTGCCAAAATATTCTGAGCTCCTACATGAGCTCATTGAATCCTTTGATGCAACCCTAGGTACTAATATTATCTTCATTTACTTGCCAAAACGAAAAAAGATCACCCAAATAATAAATAGTGAGGTTGAAATGTGAACTTAAGCAATATTGCTCCATACCCTTAACTTCCTATACTACCTCTCAGGTTAATTAAGCTAAAATATCTAGCTGTGTGACCTGAAGCATGTTACTTAACTTCTCAGTGCCGTTAACTCTCTGTAAAATGAGACTAATAATATCTCTAAAGGTTGCTGTGATGATTAAATGAGTTACTATATGCAAATAGCTTGTAACAGTGCCTAGCACATAGTAATTGCTCAATAATTATCTGTTGCTATTACTATTATCATGTGGAGAGTAAGCCGCAGATCTGAGCTTTGAACAAGAAGTCTGACTTTAGTAACTGCTCTTCAACATTATAGTGTCAACAATTAAGATGGCATTTCAATTAAATGGGGAAAAGGGGTTATTTGAAAAACAGTGTTGGGACATATTTGATAAATACTTGAATGAAAGAGGATTTTATACAACTGTATATACAGTCACTTAACACATACTAACAAATAGATGTACTCCAGTTCTATATAGACAGACTGGAAGAAACACAAAAATGAAAATAGTTGCACGATAATGAGATTGTAGATGATTTTCTATTTTAAATTTCCTTAATTTGTTACAAAATTTCTCTAATAATATAATTTATTAAATAAAAATTTGACCAGATAGTCCCTAAATTTTTTCCTTATATACTGAGTTTGAGGTACCTACAGAGAGATGGTTGGAAGATCAGAGCTCAGGATCAGATTTTGGAGTCATGGGAAGATGATGAGACTACCCCTCTAGTGTATACAGTGCAATACAACATGTAATGAGCAAGCAAAGAAAGAGAGATTGGCAAAGGGAACTTAAAAGAGCTGTTGGAAAGACAGATGAAGAGTCAGAAGAGTGCTGGCCCAAAAAACAAAGCAGAGGGCAGGTGAGGAGAGAAATTGCCAGTGGCAAGTTATACAGAAGGTCAAGAAAGAATCTACAGTATTTAGGAATAAAGAAATCTTTGATGTTAACACACTTTATAGGAACAGTAAACACTTTATAAGCCAAATTACAGTATGCTGAGGAGTAAAGGAAGCTGAGTAATTAAAGAGTGCAAATGAAAATGATTTTTTCAACAATTTAGATGACAAAGAGGGATGAAGTCAGGGAGAATTTAGAGTGAGAGACTTCCTTTCTTTTTCTTGATGCTGGAGTTTTTGGAATGGAAAAACTTGAGAAAGGACATCACTGGAGAGGAAGAGACTAAAAATTTTAGAGAAGAAAGGGGGAAATTGATGGGGAAGAATGGAAAGCAGGTAGGGAGGGATAGTTTCAGGAACATGAGAGCCCTGGTAAAAGGGCACTCTTTCTCTGAGATACTGAAGAAGGAAGCGCTGTTGTAAATAATTTAAGACATAGAAATGAGACAAGGCAGCAACATTCCAGCTGTTGGTATTACAGGCTTTTGTGAGTTTTTTGGTTTTTTATTTCTGGATACTTACAACCTAGGAGTAGAGAATAGGACAGCATCCTTTCAAACAATAATTACATCTATTAGCACTGTCTTCTGTATAGGATGGAAAATCTTGCTCCCTATTTTCTGTTCTCTCTTGTGAGAAATCAGTGTCGGGTCTAGATAAATGATGATAGATAGATAGATAGGTAGATAGATAATAGATAATAGATAAGAGACTTATACTTGACTCCCACAGTCATTCGTGTAACCTGCAAATATAACTTGTGGTAGGAAATAAACCAGAGTCAGATCAGAAAGTAGCATCCAGCACACTCTGCTGACCTAGTGAGGATGGATGTGAAGCTTCATGACCACCTTTGTTAGGCAGAAAGCCCCAAACCTGGGTTCGGCAAAATTGAGTCTGGGTAATTGACGTGACCTTACAAAGTAACTGCCATTTTACAAAGTGAGCTGACTGCCAATTCACCCTGTGCGGGGTGGACCCGTCTCACCTGAAAGAAATATTCTTGCATTGATTAGTGGACCATTAAGTTGTTCATTGCTTTGGATGATTCAGCTCTTAACAAGCACGTGCCACATGGATACAAACCACCTACGTAAGCACGTGTCACTTGGCTCTATATAACAAACTCCATCTGCTTTTGGGTGTAGAGATTTAGTATCCTGCTGCTGTGGGAGATGCTGCTTTTGTCTCTGCGTTCCCTTAGTAAACTGAGTAATTCTGGAGACGTCAGCTTCTTTCTTCAGTTTCTTGGCATCTTAGGAAATTTTCCCAACAGCCCAACACTTCTAAATAATAGAATGAACAATATTATGTGAGTAGTACATGAATGTAAGTTTGTGGAGGAATAGCTTTTTCGAAAAGACCATCTGTGCTTTTCCAAAAATGCCAGGTAAGGAACCATTTTATTATTAGCTGTCTCACAGACATGGCCTTTTTGCATGTTGTCATTTGAGTATATCTTTTCTCCCACTTGATTAATTACAACTAAGGTACCTCTGTGTTCCTTTACTACAAACTTTAGCCAGAAGAGTGAATCTGATTTTAATGTCAACTAATATAAAATACTATAGGGAAATTCCATATCTTTTAAAATTATTTTTTATACTTAAGAAGTCTAAGTAAGCTGATGATGTAAAAAGACCTGTTTTTAGGAATTTATTGGAAAATAAGGAATGCCAAAGGAGTAAATTTTCCAGTTAATATTTAGATGTTTAAGTTGAATTTTTTTTTCATTTTTGTTCAATCTACATAAGGTTGTTCTATGCCTTATTAAACAGAACACATTGTGGTTTACAGAATCATCATTGTTGAATATTAAATTCATATTGCAGACCTTTTAAAGGGTAAAAGTTGTTTCCCCTACACAAAATGACCCCAATGTCACATGTTTTATCCATATTTCTTCTGTAATTCTTCTGTCTTCTTCAATGAGTACTTCCCATAGTTTTAAATTGTTCACTCTTTATCATTATTTTTATCCATCATGTTTTCTAATTTGTGGCCCAAATAAACCAGGCAATAAAGTCAGTACAATAAAGCAACATTTTTTACATGCTATTCACAATCATTAGACCCTTTAAGAGGGAATTTTCCAATAAAATTAAACATACAAGTTTTATACAAGGTCTGTTGCAAAGACCTGTAATTCTTTAGTCTGTATCTGTTGTATTAAAGGTTTAGATAATAGAAATAAAAGGGTTTATAGAGCTTGACTCTTTTGTACAACTAATGCTTATCAGCAACATGTAGTTCATCTCGAAATGGCAGAAAGGCCTAAGAACATTCTGATGCTGACACCAATAAGAAGATACACAGAAATCTCTCACAGAAGGTTTTTAAAGGAGCCCTGGAATTGATTTCTAAGCTGTGTTCACCTCAGGTGACCAAGCTCCTGAAGGCACAGGTAAAGCACTGAGCAGGTTTGGAGCATTACCAACTTTCAGATTTGCCAAGCAAGAGGCTGGCGGTGAGCCATGCACTTGCTGATGCACACCGCTCCTCGTTTTCAGTGGTCATTGCATAAAATTTCTAGTGGTCTTTTAGTGTAAATAATTCTTACGTTTTTATTTTTAGGGCAGCATAACTATTTATGTGCTGGAAGAAACGACTGCATCGTTGATAAAATCCGCAGAAAAAACTGCCCAGCGTGTCGCCTTAGAAAGTGCTGTCAGGCTGGAATGGTCCTTGGAGGTAATGCTGATGTTTTACTAATATTTACACTATAAAACTGGTGGTCAGAAAATCCTGGTTTTCTCATTCATCTTTGTTCTTGCTTTGATTTTTCTGTTTTGTTTATTGGTGCCTGAAGGAAGCAACCAATACTATCTAATTAACTTTAAAGATTCCCAGCATGTTAAGCTCTGTTATCAGAAGTGCTAAACTTACCTTTGTTTATGCATATATTGCCTATAAGAATATGTTATGGGAAGTTCACCAACATTTCATTAAGTGACATGGGTTGGAATCTTGTCTCTGCACGCACTGCCTGTGTGACCCTGAGTATGTCACCAACTCATTCTGGGCATCAGTCTCTTTATCTATAAAATGAGAGCATTGAAGTTCCTTACAGATCAAAAACTGATCTGTGAACAGGTGAAGTACATTAACCTCCATCCCTCTCACTCTCCTTCAGTTCTTCCCTTCCTACTTTCATCCCTCATTCACTCTAAATAACTGTATATTGAGCCCTTACACTTACTAAGTACTATTTTAAGTTCTGGGAGTACAGCAGAAAACGAAATGGACAAATTCCTGCCCCTGTGGAGCTTACATTCTAGGGGGTGGAGCAATAAATATATACACATATGTCAAAGGATAAGTGCTATGGAAAGTATTAAGCAGGATGAGTTAATAGGGATATCCAGGAGGGAGCCACTCCCAAACACTTTACTCTGATTAATATGTTCATTTCACTTAGCTATTTCCTAAGCAATAATATCTCTGAAATCTGAGTTTCACATGGTAGTTATAATTTTTTGAAAACATATTTCAAAAATTTATAACTATTTAAATATATGTATATTCAATATACCACCTAGAAACAGCTAAGGTGCCATAAATGGTTTGTGTTACCTTCTGGAAAAGTGTATGAAACCAGTGTTTTTAGAGTGCGCACCTGTTAGGCACCAGGCTTAGCTCTGTCCCTGCTGCCCTTAGGTTTGCTACACTCTAATCCCTAATGAAATAATTATCCAACAGAAGAGTGACAGGACAGGTATCAGACATGGCTAGCAAATAGAGAAAAGGAAAGAATTAATTCTATCCCAGGCAGTTGGCAAAAGTTTCAGAGAGGAGGCTTTCAAAGAATGAATAGAAACCTTATAAGTGGACAGGGAGAAAGGTATGTACATTGACAATACTGTGTATCTGAAAAAATATGCCATGTTCCAGGGATGATTTCTCTGAAAAGTCATTTATTTACTGGGAACAGCAAGGAATGAAGTTTGAAAGTTACCTCGGGCCAGCTGGGACCTGGAGTTTGAACTCTGTTCTGTAGGCAACAGGATCAATGATCTTTCTAACAAACCATCCATGGGCTATGCATGGAATAGAGCCCAAATTTCTAATTGCAGCACATGGGGTCTTTCGTCATCCAACAGCTGCTCTGTCTTCTTCTGAGCCCTTCTCCCACCAATCCTTTGGGAACTCTCCACTCTTTTCACCTGTCTTTGCATGTTTTGCTTTTGTCTGCACCATTCTCCATTCACTCCTTATGAACTCTTATCCTTCATACTAAGTTCTAGCATGATATTTATGTACGTGTGTGTGTGTGTGTGTGTGTGTGTGTGTGTGTGTGTGTGTGTGTGTGTAAAACCTGCCCATCTTCCCAGTCCCTGCAGGGGCAGGGATTTGTAATGCTTTTCATATTTGGGGAGGTTGAAAGCCCTGAGCCAGCCTGGATTGGACCTTGCCCCGATTGTACTGACTTCAGCATTTCTAATCTTAAATTGGAAGATTGACCAAAGTGGAAGTGATGAGACTGATCCACCCAACACCTATGCATGAGGCAGTGGGAATTCATTCTCTCTTTCCTTGCCCATTGCTTCTTATACACCCTCATTGTTGCACTTACTTCACTGTTTTATAACTGTTTTTTTTTACACTAGCATCCCATTCAAGGATTTTCTCCTTCCAAGATTGAATTGTTTGCCAACAGGAATTTCATTTTACTGTTTTCAGCACTGAAGTACTTGTTTACACATTCAATACATATTTGTGACTATTATTTTGAAGTCATTTGAAGTATAGGTCTCTGCAATCTGGAACATAAAGTTCATTTGTAGTCATTTCCAGGACACAGAAAGAGTGTTTGAAGGAGGAAAAAGGGATGTGGTCTAATGTACTGTTTTTCACTTTAAGGGAGGGTGCTAGCCCTTGAGGCAGTCTTCCATTCCCTGATTACATTTATTTTAATCATTTTACTATTATAGCGGAAAAGTGATTAAAATGACCAAAGTAAAAATAATAAAATGCCCAGCCACTGAGAAACTGGGTTCATTTAGAGGAGAGACTTGGGTTCCAGCTAGCAACAAAAGAGATGCTCAGTAAGACACAGAGCAACAAGAATAAAAGAGCTTCAGAGAAGACTCAGAACTGGGATGAAAGGGGAGGATTCCATTCCAGGGGTATGGACTAAAATAGCGTCAGAGTACAGTTGGCAGTAAGACCATGTTGGTGCAAAGCTGTTGTAATTGACTTCAGTTTTCTTATATTTCTTCTGCATAAGGGCCAAATTGGTTCCATTGCAGGGCAAAGTTTAATTCAGAGCTAAATAGCCCCAGCCTCAGAGATTAGAATGAGAAATAGGCAGAAATACAAGCAGATAGTTATCATTGTCCAGGCATATTGTCCTTAATTTTGTGTTCCCATCACCTTCCCAAGGTTCCCTGTTGCCATCCTGTGCCCCAGTTCTCCTGAAATCTATGGATTTTTCTCCCCTTGCATAATTTACTTCAATCAGTGAACCATGTTTTATGGCTGGTGACCATAAAAGTTATCATCTCAACCAGTGAACTACTGAGAATGAAGTGGGGCACTATCAGTAATTAAAACTGGGATAACAGATGTAAACCAAGACTGCTCCAGGCTAACTGGGCCATCGGGCAAGCCCCCCATTTTCTCAATTAAAAGATACAAATGTGTTCTGGCCAAAATGAGTACCTAAATTTCTGGGGATGTACATGAAATAGTCAGATGTTTACTTATATAACATTTATATAGCAATTTAGTTCAAAACCAATATTTAAGTCATATTCAAAGATCTATTGATTTAGCCGTGCTGCATTTCTACTCTCACATTTTATGAACAATCTTATTCAAACTAGTTTTACAAACTGTTAGCAGCAGGATCTTTGATTCAGTAGAGCCACTTTTTAAAAAAAATTAAAATTTATTGGAATGACAATGGTTAGTAAAATTACATAGGTTTCAGGTGTACAATTCTGTAATATGTCATCTATATATCACATTGTGTGTTCAACAACCAGAGTCATTTCTCTTTCCGTCAACATATATTTGATCCCTTCCTGTTCTACTCTCCCCCTACCCCCTTACCCTCTGGTAACCACTGAACTATTGTCTATGTCTATGAGTTTTTGTTTCTTTCTTTGTCTTGTTCCTTTGTTGCTTTCAGTTTTATATATCTCACATACCAGTGAAGTCCTATGGATCTTGACTATTTCTGTCTGACTTATTTCACTTAGTATAATGATCTCAAGATCCATCCATGTTGTCACAAATGGCACTATTTCATCTTTTCTTATGGCAGAGTAGTATTCCATTGTGTATACATGCCACATCTTCTTTATGCAATCACATATTGAAGAACACATTGGTTGTTTCAATATCTTGGCCACCGTAAATAAAAAGGAACCCTCATACACTGTTGGTGGGAATGCAGATTGGTGCAGCCGCTATGGAAGGCTGTGTGGAGATTCCTCAAAAAATTAAGAATAGAATTACTATATGACCCAGAAATCCCTGTCTTGGGTGTATACCCAAAAAACATGAAAACATTTATCTGTAAGGATATATGTGCTCCAGTGTTCATTAGAGACACTTTTTAAGTCAGCTAGTTCTTTTTTTTTTATCATTTTATCTAAAATGTTTGATATGTAGTACTCTTTGAATCCATGTACAGTAAGTACTATAATTGAAAATCTATCTTGAGCCAAATATACCCATTCACATAGTATAAAAGTTTTAATATTAGTCCCGTGTTTTTCGTTTTCATGATTCCTCATAATATAACAAGTTTCTGCATTATTCAATTATGAAATATATCAAGCCTACCAAAAATATTTTTAAAATAAACACCTATGTCTATATCGCTCAATTTTAATATATTATTTTCCATATTTTCTTCATTTTTGTTGTATTTTATAGGGAATGAGATATTAGAGCTATTTTGACACTTCTGGTATGTTCTTTTCTGAATTCATTAGACTCATTTCTTCCTCACAGATCACCATACTGAATTATTGTTCAACATCTCCACACTTGCAACTCATGTGTATGAATCCTTAAGTAACACAGTATTATTTTGAATCTTTTAAAACTTTTTATATAAATGGTATCACATTGTACATCTTCAATTTGCTTCTTTCACTCAACTTTATGGGGTTTTTTTAGATTTATTCATATTTTTACATGTAACTAAGATTTCATTTTAACTTCTTTGTGATAGATTTTATGAACATTCCACAGTACGTTTGTTTCTTGTGTTAATGGATATTTATTTATTTTTTTGTAATTCTAGAATGTGCTACAATAAACATCCTTATACCTGTATTTTTTTATTTTTTATTTTTTTGCATATGTTTGAGAAGTTCTCTAGGCTATATATACTAGAAAGGGAATTTCTGGTTCACTAAGATTTTATCTTCACCTTACTAAATGTTACCTAATCACCAAATCACTCTCCAAAGTGTTTGCTGCCACAAATGTATATAGTTCTTGTTACCACACATCCTCACCTGTACTTGGTATTTTCAGACTTTTTAATTTTTCTGATTTAATTGGCATAAATTTGGCATCTAACTTTGGTTTAATATGTATGTCCTTGATGAGTGGTGAGGGCAAATATTATTTCATATATTTATTGGACATTTATATTTCTTCCATGAGCTGGCTGTTCATATCCATTAGCCATTATGATTCATAAAACTTACCTATATATTCTATACTGATTCTTTGTTAGTTTTATGCAGTCTATGTCTTGACATTTTACTGTTAATGTCTTTTTTCTAATTTTCATATAATCACATGTATCAATAGTCTCCCTTTATATCCTTTTCTACCCTGAAATCATACAAATAATGTACTAAATCTTAAAAGTTTGTTTTTCACATTCTTGCACTTAAATTATCTGCAAGTGGGACGGCTGAGTGGCTCAGTTGGTTAAGAGCTCGCTCAAGAGTGTGAGTTCTGAGCAACAGGGTTGCCAGTTTGATTCCTGGCCTGAGCTGAGCTGCTGCTGAGGTGCCAACAGGTGGCATGATGGCTCATCTAAAAAAAAAAAAAAAAGTCTACAAGCACTTTTTTTTAACATAGAGAAACAGGAATGAATATAACTTTATTTTATTTTCCATGTGGATAACCAGTTGCCACACATTTATTGGCACAATGGTCCTAAAAATTTTTATAGTGCACTCCTATATAAGTAAAAATGTTGAGTTTTCATCCTCAGTAAAGGTCCATTTACAAATAAATGATACATATTCACTACTATCAAATTATATGTTGTGATGCTTTATTTTTATTTTCTTAGAAAAATATTACAATTACTATTTATATTTTTAGTAAGTATCATTACAAATTCCACTGGAATTTGTAGTGCCACCTCTGTTATATGTCAAATTTTCATATGTGTTTGCTCCTCTTCCTGGTGTTTCTATCCTCAGTTATATACACTTGAACCATTACTACACTGTTGGAAATAATATAGTTTTATACATCTTGGTACCTGGTAGAATAATTCTCCCTAAATTACACGTCTTTAAAAGTGTTGGCTTTTCATGACTCTCTGAATTATTCTTTTAAAATGATGCTTAAAAGGTTTATTCACCATGATACCTAACACTTAAAACCATGAGTTCTTACCCCTGGGAGTCAGATATATGAGTATCAAATGTTTTTGTCTCTTTTTTATTTTCCATTAGATAATCTCTACAAACCTTCCGAACTACCACTGACTGAAGTTATTTCAGGTTAATTTGTCTTCCCCCAAAACAACATATTGTTCAAAATAATTCAGAGGGTTTCATAATATTAGATGGTGCTTAGGGACTAGTATATAATGCAGTATATTATTTTCTGAGGCTTAGTTCTGGGATTAAAAAAACTCTTACTGTATTCAAGGCATATACGAAAGAAAAATTCGTTCACTTCCAATGTTAACTTGTGGCCAACATCACAAGCTGAGAAATATGATGGTGGTTCATTTATTTCATAAGTGGATTTGCACAGAGGTTTATTAGAAAGAAACTGGCAACACACTCCAATATGTCATAGTCCTGATATTGTTCTCCCTAGGAGAGTCAGTGGCAAAAGTCTGGAGAGTCCAATTCTTGTAAACCAGGAAGAAGATAGTTCATAGGATTAGATTCTAATTGCTAGTCCTGTATTCAATTTCTGGAATAAGGGAGGTGGGTATACTGGTGGTTTTTGGAGAATGAGAGCCTTCTTTGTAATGATAACCAGTGTTGCTCATGGTTGGACTCTTCCATAATTAGAAGAATTTCACTGTAGTAATAATTTCCTATACACTACTGAAAATGGAGCCCATGTCTTCTCCCTCCCTTTCTTCCTTCCTGTTTCTCACTCCTTGAGAGTTCTCATTTCTGACATAGAGACCATTTGAATAACAAAAGGTGAAACAAGAAAGAACATTGAAAAACTTTTAAAAGATTTAATAAAATCTATGCTATTATAGAATATTAGAGGTCAGAACTATCAATGTTTTTGACTTGTCATGACATAGATTTAGCAGGTTGTTCATATCAGCTTCAACAACTATGACCTGATTATAAGAATTATGTTTGAATTATTTGGTCTCCTAGTTGCATATGATTCTTGTTTTTAATGAATCACTTCCCTTACCTTCACCAGGTCACAGTGAACTTTTGCATTTTGTTCATTGCTGTACAGTACTGAGTAGGGAAGGTAGTTACACCGTGAAAGATAGTAATACATCTTCTTAGATGTTCTGCTTAACTTCTTTCCTTTAGAAAACATTTTTTGTGTAATGACTCACAGAAAAAAATTCTGAAATAAATACAGGTCTGTATTTTGCATTTGTGGTAAAAATGCTAAACTATTATAAAGGTAATTAGCTTTTTCAAAAATATGTAGCTTTCTACATAAAGGAATGATTAAATGCATAGTTATGTTTGCTGACATTTTTTTAAAGCTGGAGACTATTTTTATAGGGTTGTTTATTTAGTTTTATTTTATTTTGATACAGAGCTTCATCCTCAAATTGTAAAAGGTTATGTTAGAAAGCCATTTTTCTCTCCTACCTCCTCTGTCTAGATTCATCCCTACTTTTCTTGGCAAAGAGAATAACTTTCTGGGCTGCAGAGTATGGGTTGTGTAGTAAAGTTTTGTTTTGTTTTATTTTATTTTGTCTCCTCCTGCAGTTAAAGCCAACAAAGCCTCAATTCCTTTTTTGAAGAATTCCAAAACTCCTGAATTTGAGACACTGAACAGTACCTTTTTAGGAGTATAGAAGCTTAGTCTCTGCCTTTAATTACAATGAAAACTGAAATTATCTTCTCTCTTTAATGCAGGAATTGCTGTGGGTAATACCTGCTGCACCTACCTCTGTAGACTTCTCACAGTCTTCATCTTAGCATCAACTTTTCTACCTAAACCTCTGAATTAATACGCCTCTCCCCGCCCCCGCGCCCCCCCACACACACACACTGCTTCCATTGTTTACCTCATTGAAGCCTGCAGCCAAATAATGTCTTCTGGTCACTGATTGTTGACCCTAAATGCTATCCCACATACTCTGTAAGGATATTCCTTAGAGTATTCATTCTCACGTCTTTGCTTAAAGTTTTGGGGTTTTTTTGGGAGAGAGGGACATTGTAGGGGCTGTTTTAATGGCTGCCAGCTAGAACCGTTCAATAGTATATACAAGTATCTACTATTTTCTAGACCCAGTAAAAAGTCAAGATTGAGGGGTATAAATATTCTCCACTTACAGTCTGACTTTATTTGAATAATTGAGACATTCACTCCTTTAAAAAAATAGCTCTCTAGTATAGATTTTTGGCAAATACTATTTTACTTATAGTTTGTATTATCTAGCATCTGTATTTTTTTTTAAGTGTAGATACAGGCACACTGTTTTGATCTAGGAAGTAGAGGTGGATCCTAAAAAAGGAGAAGCAAGCTACATCAGTGCTGTAGGGCTTGTTAGAGCATGGTCCTATTGTACTGATCCCAGCAACATTCTCTTGCTAATCCAAAGTAAGAACGTGTATCTAGACATAATTTCTCACAGCTTCTGTTGGGATAATTGCTGTAAATCACCCAGACTACAGCAATGCTTATTATGACCCTCATCATGTCAAAGGATTTGTACCATTCCTTAACTGCTTGCTGATCTTTACCCTCTGTTTCCTCATCTGATTTACAGGAAGCCTCTGGCTGACATAAAACTTATATTTTAATATCCCACATAATACTCTTCCTTTGCTTCTATGCAACAGGTCCAGCATTATCACATGAACACCTCAAGTCATCCATTCAATATAAAATATTTTCTTTCCAGAAATAAAAATAGAAAGGGAGACCACAGCAAAGTAAACAGCACTCATTTCAGCACACGATCCAGAATTAGTAATCATTATTTCATTCAGTCTAATAGACTTATCTACATGTTTGCTTAATTTTTTTTCAACTAACCCTTTATTTGGTTTCCTTATTTTGAAATACATTTTTTATAAATTCCTTCTGGCAATTTTTTAATGATCAACTCATTTTTCTACTGAAAATGCCTTTATTTCAACCTCTTTTTTTTTTCTTTTTCACACGGGAGTCGAACTGGCAACCTTGCTGTTAAGAGCACACGCTCTATCCACTGAGCCATCTGGGGGGCAGCTCAGCTCAAGGTGCCGAGTTCAGTCCCAGCCGTGGGTGGGCATAGCCCACCATTGAACAGGCAATGTTGTCATTAGGAGCATGTGATCTCACCAGCTGAGCCATCCTGCTGCCTGTTGGCAGCTCAGCGGCAGCTCAGCTCCAGCGCAGCTCACTGGCCTGGGTGGGACTAGAACCAGTGACCATGTTGCTCAGAGCTCGTGCTCTTAAGCAAACTCCTAACCAACTGAGCCACTCGGCCGGCTCTCAGCCTCACTTTTTAATGATTATTTTGCTGATTATAAGATTTTAGATTGACTTTTTTTTTCTTCACACCTTAAAAATGTTAGTCTACTATCTTCTGGCCTACATCTTTTTTTTTTTTTTTCTTGAGAATTCTCCCGTAGATCTAAGTTTTTTTAGGCAACATTTTTTCTACTTGTATAAAATGTTTTTATAGTTAGTTCTCCAATTTCACTAAATGTAACCAGTTATAAATTTAATTATATTGGGTTGTTGGAAAAGTCATGACACATTTTTGCAACGAAAAACAGAAAAAAATACGTCATGACTTTTCTGACAACCCGATATTTGTTCTACTTGGAATCATCATGACTCCTAAATCTGAGAGTCTTTCATTAATACCAAGAGAATCAAAACCATCCCAGTATTCTTCAAATACTGCTTCCCTCCTTATTGCCTTTTTCTACATTCGGAACACTTCTGAGACATATGTTAGGCTAGCCCATTTACCTTCCATATCTATTTATCCCATTTAATATTACCTGTATCATTACCTGCCTGTGCTATATTCTGTGCAATTTAACTTCCAGGTTACCATTCTTCCTTTGGGTGATGGTAGATTTTTTTTAAAGACATTCTGCTTGGTAGTTCTATAAATTTGTCTGTTTCTTTTACTAGCTTTTCCTCCCTGTTGTTTTCATTATTTATCATATATCTTTAATAATTATAAACATACTTTAAACATGCCTATTGCAAACGTATTCAATACTTCCAAAGCCCCATAACTGAGAATCTAGTTATGCCATTGTGTTGTGGTAGTAAAAATTAAAAAAAAAACACTTTTTTTATAAAGTTTCATAATGATTATAATGTAAAATACTCCCTTATACAAATTTCAGGTACCAATGGTTTAACAACTGGCTTTCAAATTTTCTGAATGTTTGATAAGTTTTCACAAGTCAGTATGAGCTAGCACACTGTTTATTATTTCTGCTAGTTTCTACATCTCATTCATTGTGTCCTTTGTAATTTTGGATTATAAACTCATGTTTGGAATAGTTTAATTTTTTTTTTATACTGAGGGCTTTAATTGAGGGAGTTTCGCTCCAGAAAGAATTTTCATTTTATTGCTGCAGGTACCTTAGGGATTTCATCAGTGAAGAATCACTTTTCATATTTACTTGTTGCGTCTAGGTTTCTCATACTTTGCATGCAGAATAATTTCAAGCTGTAAATCTGGGTGATGGAGACCTAAGATTAAGAATGATCATAGCAGACTTTTTCCCATGTTGACCCAAGGATGAAACAGGCGTGCTTCCTTCTCACGTCCTTTTGTCAGTGGATAAAGACATTCTTCATTTTGGATTCCTTAAAAATTTCTGACTTTTTGAGAAACTTAGATATGCATTTAAGAGGATGTTGGTTATGTTTTATTCATCATTTTTAGGTGTCCTGGAGAAGGAGATTTGTAAGTTACCTAATCTACATTTGCAAGTAAGGAAAGTTTATATAAAATTTTATGGCAATTTTAATCAAATATATTAACTCCACCTTAAAAACTTACATGTTGTCAGTAGGTTAGAAAAAAGATTTTCAAAGCACTTTGGAGATGGTATAGCATTGTAATAACAAGTAAGGGTGTAGAGTCAGAACAAGTCGGGTTTGATTTCAACTTCACTAATAGTTGTGGATTCTCGGGCATATACCTTATTCTTTACACATCTCTGTTTTCTATTAAAACCATGTAATGAAAGTTATGATGAGGGTAAATGAAATGATATATCTAAAGCATACAGTACAGTGCCTGGCATACAAAAAGATTTAATAAGTGGTGGTTTAAAGTATCTTTTATGTCTTGACACCATTTATGCAAACAGTACCATTAGCAAAATAAAGGTTTAGCTTTAATGAAAAACACACTCTTGTATCTTCTAAATTTTTTTATTATTTGTAGGAATCAGTGAAAACTCAATGCAGATATCTTGAAATTGAAATTAATTTACAGAGTTGTAGTTAGTAGAAGCATTTAATTAACATAATAGTTATTGAATATTGTTATTATATATATTTATGCTTTCAAACCACGTTTCCTATGGGAACATAATCTAAAAGAAAACGTGTATCTTTTCACATAGTAGAAAAATTTCCTAAATGTTAGAAAATATTTCTCAGTTGAAGTTTTTTTTTTCCTCCCAGAGGAAAAGGTCTTATTTGTTTTCATTTTTAGAAATGCTTTGATAAGCTGTTTGAGGTAGAACCTATGACCCCAACAGCATACAAAAGATATTTGCTAATTTGATCTACCAAAGGCAAAAAGGAGAATTTATGTTACTTAGAATGGGATAGGAGGAGGTAGAAGATGTGAGGTGAAAAAGGGAGGTAAGAGTGAGATGCTTACTATATGTACTATGTTCCTTGGCCTCCCAAATCATCTACAAAATTCTATTAAAACATGGAAAATGTGTGGTATTGGCTCCTTCTCCTCCAAATCTGTATACAATGCCATTGTCTTCAGGCATATAATCTGACTAAAGAGAAGTCTGAGATTCTAATATATCCCTTTGTTGATGACCTGCTTCTTTGGCCTGAATGCATTTCTTAATCCTTGAATTTCAGTAACCTCATCAAGGTTTAGCTTTATCGTATTGATTTTTCTTGAAACAGAAAGAGCCCTATTTGATCTGAAAATGTAAGTCTCATAAATTAGCAAAGTAGTCTCTTAATATCATCAAAGATTTTTTTCTATTTCATGTTTTCTTTCCCTTTTTCATTGTCCCCAATCATAACCTGTATGTTAGCTCTCTATTATTCTCTGTCTTCTGCACCTGTCTTCTTAACTCACTTTTAATCCTTTTATACTCCATTTAGTGATTGTTCTCAAAATCTCAGTCTGAACTTCATGTCACTGGTTTCAGTTTTATACTTGCAAGTTCTCTGATTTTATTCTTCTTAGAAGGTTTTTAAAACTGTGATGGCTCTTTTTTCATTTTAAAAATATTTTTTCTCAGCCATCTCCCATTTTATCTTATGTTTTGTAATTTATCTTCACTTCTATTTGATGTTGTTTTTCTTCTTTGATTTCTTGAAACTTAGGTGCCACTTTGTCTTTGAAACACAGTGAAAGGATTGCTTAAGTCCATTTCCTACAAACATTTTTCTCCAACTTGTATTCACCTGATTTTGGCTTTTATATTACCTTTTTATCATTTCTAAAAATATTTTTGCTTAAATTCCATACAATATACCTGCTATTTATTATACATTCAAGTCTGTATAAGTCTACCTTGGCCTACTATTTGACTTAGTAATTGTTAGCTGGCTCCCACTTGCCTTCCTTCCTGGTTTGATTATTCCCTTACAATTTGAGCTAAAAGACTTGAAATCTCAGCTATATCATTTGGTATGAAAGAGACGGAAACAATGGTTGGGACATAAATGAAGCTTTGATTGAAAGGTGTCAACAGCTGAAGTTTTTAGGCATATGTGAACCCCAAACATTCTCCTATGACAAATGCTACAACCTCTGCCCTCGATTGTGTCTATTGCTAAAGGAAAATTCCCCTTAGATGTCCTCCCATTTTTCAGAGAATGGAAGTTATATGACAGGAGGACAGATTATTGTTGGAACCCTAGTGGCAAACAGGTTTTTTGTTGCTAAGCAATTTTGATTTATTAAAAATTGAGTATTACTACTGTATATGAGGTGCTGTGCTATCATCAAGGAACTTGCAGAGACAATACGTAACATAAAATACTGTAGCCTGATAGAACATGAATAAATGCTAAGAAATAAAAACAGAGAGCAGGGTAGAAGGTGTTAGGGATTAGTGTACATTTATCTCTGCTCAGTCAAATATAATCAGTAACTACAGAAGTAATTCCTGGTTTCCCGTTGCTTCTGTCTACTCTACATCTTGTCTGGGTTGCCCCTCAAATGTAGAAAATCAGCTCATGGGGAAAAGTAATTATGTGACTACATGGTCCTCATCTAGCTGTCTTTTGCCATTCTATTATGAAAATTGGCCTGAGGACTTCAGTTCTGTGTTTTCTCTGCGTCCTTCATATGCCCCAAGTGAAAGGTCTCTTACCCACCACTTTTAACACACATTAAGACACTATATGGATATGGTATATGTTCCTGGGTTCTGTATTCTAGTCTGTTGATCTATATGTTCATTCCATGCAAACATTAATACAATACCATCCTGCTTGGATTATGGTAGTATTATTGCAAATAGATTTTAATATGTAGCATGGCATCTATTAAAATCAGACTTGCTCTTTTAACAAAATTCTCTTGGCTATTCTCATATACATTTATTCTTCTCAATGAACAGTAAAAGCAGCATTTCCAGCTTTAAAAACATATTAGATTCTGATTGAAACAGGTAAAATTTATGTGTTAATTTTGCAGGATTGACACATTAAGGTTTCCAGTTCAGGAACAAGTCTTTTCATTAATCACAGGTTTGTTTTGTGTTGTAATTTTTAAAATTTTTAAAATTTATGTTTTAATGATTTTTTAAATTAGTTGCAGTTATACAAAACAACATAGTGAGTGATTAGACACTTATATACCTCACAAAGTAATAACCCCAATAAGTCTATTACCCATCTGACACTGTACATAGTTATTACAATATTATTGACTATATTCCCTATGCTGTACTTGACATCACCATGACTATTTTTTAAATTATAGTTGACATTCAGTATTATTTTATATTAGTTGTAGGTATACAGTGTAATGGTTAGACATATATATATAATTTATGCTCAATCTGATAAATCACTATACATAGTTTTTACAATATTGACTATATTCCTCATACTGTACTTTACCTCCCCATGACTATTTTGTGACTACCAATTTGTACTTCTTAATCCCTTCACCTTCCTCACCCAGCTCCCCAACCCCTCATCTAGTAGCCATAAGTTTGCTCTCCATATCTATGAATCTGTTTCTGTTTTTATTCGTTTATTTTGCTCTTTAGATTCTACATGTAAGTGAGATCATATGGTATTTGTCTTTCTCATTCTGACTTATTTTACGTCACATAATACCCTTTAGGTCCATCCATGTTGTCGCAAATGGTAAGATTTCATTCTTTTTTATGGCAGAGTAATGTTCCATTGTATATATGCACCACGTCTTCTTTATCCGGTTATCTATTGATGGACATTTAGCTTGTTTCCATATCTTGGCTATTGTGAATAGTGCTGCAGTGAAAGTAGGGATGCACACAATTTTTTAAATTAGTGTTTTGGATCTCTTTCAATAAATACCCAGGAGTGGAATTGCTGGTTCATAAGGTAGTTCTATTTTTAAATTTTTGAGGAATCACCATACTGTTTTCCGTAGTGGCTGCACCAATTTACAATCCCACCAACAGTGCACTAGGGTTCGCTTTTCTGCACATGCTTGCCAAAACTTTTTTGGTTGATTTATTGATGCTGGCCATTCTGACAGGTGTGAGGTGATATGGTTTTTATTTGCATTTCTCTAATGATTAGTGAAGTTGAGCACCTTTTCATGTCTATTGTCCATAGATATGTCCTTTTTGGAGAAATGTCTGTTTAGGTCCTCTGCCCATTTGTTGACTGGGTTGCTTGTTTTTTTAGTGTTGAGTTGTATGCAGTTTTAAAAAAATATTTAGATATTAACCCCTTATCAGATGTATCATTGGCAAATATCACCTCCCATTCAGTAGGCTGTCTTTTTGTTTTGGTGATGGTTTCCTTTGATGTGCAAATAATAACATTTTAGTTTGATTTAGTCTCATTTGTTTGTTTTTTATTTTGTTTCCCTTGAAAAAGGAGATACAATACATCAAAACATTACTAAGGATAATATCTGAAAGTTTATTTGGAGTTGCCTATATTTTCTTCTAGGAGTCTTATGGTTTTGAGTCTTACATTTAAGTTTTTAATCCATTTTGAGTTTATTCTTGTATGTGGAATGAGAAGGTGGTCCAGTTTCATTTTTTTGCATGTGTCAGTCCAATTTTCCCAGCACCATTTTTTACCCCAGTGTATATTCTTGCTTCCTTTGTCATAGGTTAAGTGACCATATACGCATGGATTTATTTCTGGACTCTCTATTGTGTTCCATTGACCTATTTGTCTGTTTTTATGCCAACACCATGCTGCTCTCTTACTATCGCCTTGTAGTATAGTTTGATATCAAGTAGCATGATACTTCCAGCTTTGTTGCTCTTTCTCAATATTGCTTTGGCTATTCAAGGTTTCGTTGTGATTCCATATAAAGTTTAGGATTATTTGTTCTGGTTCTGTGAAAAATACCATTGGTTTTTTGAAAGAGATTGCATTAAATCTGTTGACTGCTTTGGGTGGTATGGACATTTTAATGTTGATTTTTCCTATCCATGAGCATGGTGTATACTTCCATTTATTCTTATCTTTTTCAATTTCTTTCTTCAGTGTCTTACAGTTTTCAAGTACAAGTCTTTTACCTCCTTAGTTACATTTATTCCTAGGTATTTTTTTAATGTAACTATAAAAAGCATTTTCTTAATTTCTCTTTCTGATAGTTTGTTATTGGTGTATAAAATGCAACCAATTTCTGGATTTTGTATCCAGCTACTTTACTAAATTCATTTATCAGTTCTAATAGTTTTTGGTGGAATCTTTGGCATTCTTTATATATAGTGTCACGTCATCTGAAAATGACAGTTTTACTTCTTCCTTTCCCATTCGAATGCGTTTTATTTCTTGTCTGATTGCTATGGCTAAGACTTTCAGTACTGTATTGAATAAAAGTAGTGAAAGTGAGCATCTTTGTCTTGTTCCTTATCTTAAGGGGAATGCTTTTAGTTTTTCCCCATTGCATATGATATTAGCTGTGGGTTTGTCAGATATGGACTTTATTATGTTGAGATATGTTCCTTCTATTCCTCCTTTGCTGAGGGTATTTATCACAAATGGATGCTAGATTTTGTCAAATGCTCTTTCTGTATCTATTGATATAACCATATGATTTCTATTTTTTATTTTGATTATGTGGTGTATCACATTGATTGATTTGTGGATATTGAACCACCCTTGCATACCAGGGATGAATCCCATTTGATCATTGTGTATGATCTTTTTAATGTATTGCTGAATTCAGTTTGTTAATATTTTATTGAGGATTTTTGCATCTATGTTTATCAGGGATATTAGCCTATAGTTTTCTTTTTTTGTAATGTCTTTGGTTTTGGAATCAAGGTAATGGTGGCCTTGTGGAATGAGCTTGGGAGCTTTCCCTCCTCTTGAATTTTTTGGCATTTTTTGAGAATAGGTGTTAATTCTTTTTTTGAATGTTTATTATAATTCACCTGTCAAGCCATCTGGTCCTGGACTTTAGTTTGTTGGAAGCTTGTTGATTACTGATTCAATATCATTAGTAGTAATTGGTCAATTCAGACTTTCTGTTCCTTCTTGATTCAGTCTTGGGAGATTGTATGTTTCTAGGAATTTATTCATTTCTTCCAGGTTGTTAAATTTATTGGCCTATAATTGCTTGTCATATTTTCTTAAAGTTTTTAATATTTCTATGGTGTGCATTGTTACTTCTCTGTAATTTCTGATTTTATTTTGTTTGGGGCGGGGGTTCCTCTGTTCTTTTTTTCTTGACGAGCCTGGTTAAAGTTTATCAATTTTGTTTATCTTTTCAAAGAACCATCTCTGGATTCATTGATCTTTTGTATTTTTTTAACCTTTATTTCATTTATTTCTGCTCTGCTGTTTATTATTTCCCTTCTTCTACTCTTTGGGCTTTGTTTGCTGTTCTTCTTCCAGTTTTCTTAGGTCTAAAGTTAGTTTATTTATTTAAGATTTTTCTTGTGTCATGAGGTAGGTCTGCATTGCTGTGAATATCCCTCTTAGGACTGCTTTTGCTGGGTCCCGTAGATTTTGGGTAATTGTGTTTTCATTTTCTTTTATCTCTAGGTACCTTTTGATTTCTTTCTTGATCTCATTGTTAACCCATTCAGTGTTTATTAGCATGTTATTTAGTCTCCATGTGTTTGTGTGTTTTTTAGGTTTTTCTTTGTATTGGTTTCTAGTTTCATACCATTTTGGTCAGAAGAAGACACTTGATATAATTTCAGCCTTCTTAAATTTATCAAGACTTGTTTTATGGCCTAACTTTATCTATCTTGGAAAATGCTCCATGTGTGCTTGCAAGAATGTATATTCTGCTGCTTTGGGGTGAAATGCTCTAAAAATATCAATTAAATCCATCTGGTCTAGTGTATCATTTAAGGCTGCTATTTCCTTGCTGATTTTCTGTCTGGAAAATCTGTCCATTGGTGTCAGTGGGTTGTTAAAGTCCCCTACTATAATTGTGTTACTGTTGATCTCTGCCTTTTTGTCAGTCAATATTTGTTTTATATATTTAGGTGATCCTATGTTGGGTGCATAGATATTTACTAGTATTATGTCCTCTTGTAGGATTGATCCCTTTATCATTATTTACGTCCTTCTTTGTCTCTTATTATAATCTTTGTTTTAAAGTCTATTTTGTCTGATATAAATATCGCTACTCCAGTTTTTTTTGTTGTTTTTTTTTTAAAGATTTTTATTGGGGAATTGGGGGGATGGGAACAGCGCTGGGGAATTGGGGAAAGGGGAACAGACAAGTTGCTGTCGTTTTGTTCTTCAATCTAGTTGTGGAGAATGTTG
>NW_017732534.1:48076-57526 GCF_001890085.2 Hipposideros armiger
GAGGGCAGTGTCACTGGCCCTCATATGTGGGATCCGAACCGGGGCCCTCTGGCATCCCAAGCGAGTTCTTAACCATCGCACCACTCGGCCGGCCCTCCAGGTTTTTTTTGTTTCCATTTGTGTGAAATATCATTTTCCATCCCCTTACTTTTAGTTTATGTGTGCCTTTTAATCTGAGGTAGGTCTCTTGTAGACAGTGTATGTATGGGTCTTGTTTTCTTATCCATTCAGCTACCCTATGTCTTTAGATTGAAACATTTAATCCATTACATTTACAGTGATTTTTGATAAGTACATAGTTATTGCCACTTTATTATTCATATTTTTGATCTTTTGTTTTCCTCCTTCTTAAAAAATTTCCTGTAACTTTTTTTGTAATACTGGCTTGGTGATAATAAATTCCTTTAGCTTTTTTTGGTCTGAGAAACTCTTTATCTCTCCTTCCATTTTAAATGATAGCCTTGCTGGGTAGAGTAGTCTTGGTTGTAGGCCCTTAATTTTTATCAATTTGAATATTTCCTGACACTTCCTTCTGACCTGCAAAATTTCTGTTGAGAAATCAGCTGATAGTCTTATGGGAGCTCCCTTGTAAGTAACTAGTTGTCTTTCTCTTGCTGCTTTTAGGTTTCTTTCTTTGTCTTTAACTCTTGCCATTTTAATTATAACATGTCTTGGTGTGGGCCAGTTTGGGTTCATCTTGTTTGGGACTCTCTACACTTCTGGGCTTGTATGTGTATTTTCTTCACCAGGTTAGGAAAGTTTTCAGTCATTATTTCTTCAAGTAGATTTTCAATTCCTTACTCTCTCTCTTCTCCTGGTACAATGATGCAAATGCTGTTAACACTTGATGCTGTCCCAGAGGTCCCTTAAACTATCTTCATTTTTTTTTAATTTTTTATTTTTATTATTTTGATTGGGTGTTTTCTGCTACCTTGTCTTCTAAGTCACTGATTTAGTCCTCTGCTTCATCTAATCTGCTGTTGCTTCCTTCTTGTATAGACTTCATTTCAGTTATTGTAATCTTTATTTCTGATTGTTTCTTTTTTATGGTTTCTATGTCCTTTATGCTTACTATCTCTTTGTTGAAGCTCTCATTAAGTTCCTTAAGGACTTTCATAACCAGTGTTTTAATTCTGCCTCTGGTAGGTTACCTCCATTTCACTTAGTTCTCTTTCTGGAGGTTTCTCCTGTTCTTTTATTTGGGACATGTTTCTTTGTTTTCTCATTCTGGCTTCCTCTCTGTGTTTGCTTCTATGTATTAGGTAGATTTCCTATATCTCTCAGTCTTTGTTGGGTGGCCTTATGTAGCAGATGTCTTGTGTGGTCCAATAGCACAATCTCCCTCATCAACTGTGCATGTGTCCCAAGAATGTCGTTTGTATATGTTATGTGTACTCTCCTATTTTCATTGACCTTGATTGATTTTGGCATGTCAGTGGGTGAGATTTACTCTCAGGCTGACTATGAGAATTGGCTACACCCAAAGTATATGAGCTGCTGTGTGGAGGCTGACCAGCATTGCGGAGTTTGCCTCAGTGGGCTCTTGTGCCTGTTGAGACCATGTTTTGGGTATGCCACTTGTGGGGTTAACCTGGTAGTGCTCTGGTGTGGTCTAAGAGAGGCCTCTGGGTGTGTCATTCCTGGTGCCTCTTGGGAGGGACTCCCATGCAGGCCAGTTTCATTCTTGCCTGTGATCAGCCTGGGGCTACCTGATAGGAGCTACCAAACCATATGTAGTTGACTGCTGCCTGTGCTGAACTTGGAGACATGTGGGGGTGGCCTTGCTGTGAACCGAGGCAAGCTGCCACCCATATCGGGCCTGGGGCAACTTAGCGAAAAACACAGGGAACCCCTAGACCTGTTGCTATCTGCCTGCTGCCCATAAGGCTCAGCTGCTAAAAGAGCCTCCTTCAGTGCACAGGCTGGGAATGGCTGACCTGGTGTTGACAGTGCCCCCAGTGATGCCACCCAAATGTGTGTGGGGTGGATATTGAACCAAACTTGCATACCAGGAATAAATCCCACTTGATCGAGGTGTATAATATTTTTAATGTATTGCTGAATTCAGTTTGCTAATATTTTGTTGAGGATTTTTGCATCTGTGTTTATCAGGGATATCTCCCTGTAATTGTGTGTATGTGGGGGTGGGGGTGGGGGGGTTGTTTGTTTGGGGTTTTTTTGTAGTGTCTTTTTCTGCTTTTGGTATCAGTGTACTGGTGGCCTTGTAAAATGAGTTTGGGAGTTTTCCTTCCTCTTCAGTTTTTTGGAATAGATTGAGAAGAATAGGTATTACCTCTTCTTTGAATGTTTGCTAAAAATCACCTATGAAGTCATCTGATTCAGGACTTCAGTTTGTTGGAAGTTTCTTTGATTACTGATTTGATTTTGTTCATAGTTACTAGACTCTTCGGATTTTGTTTCTTCCTGATTCAGTCTTGTTTCTTAGCTTTGAAGTTTTTTTTTTCACTTTATAGCAATGATATTATATGTTATGTATATTTCTTCAATTTGACCTCATTTGCCAAACATTATATTTAATTTCTTTCATTCTAATGTGTATTATTCTTATTTATTCATTTTTACTGCACTATATTATTCCATCCTATTAATGTCTATCATTTATCCATTCTTACATTGATAAGCATTTGTTTCCTCTTTGAGGGATATTACATATATAGTGCAGCTGTAAATATTTTTGCACGTTTCCTGGTACTCATGTGCAAGGGTTTCTGTAGGTATGATATACACCTCGATGTAGAATTGATGATTGTAACATAAGCTTATCTTGGCTTTACTAGATGATACCACCTTATTTTCAGTTAAGTGTCCTTGCCATTGTGGGTTGGCAGTATTTCATTGGGGTCGTAATTTTCATCTCTTTGGTTACTAATGAGATCATATTTTTGTTGCTCATTTATATTTTTCTTCCTCTGTGAAATGTCTGTTCATGCCTTTTCTTTCTGATTTGTAGGAATACTTTGTATATTGTGGATATATATGTTGCAAATATCTAAATATACAGTGGGCAAGAAAAGCCTAATCTGATAAAAGTTATGTTTGGGCATAAATCTAAATCAAATGAGGGTGCAATCTATATAAGTATAGAGGGAAAGCTTATTTTAGGCAGGGGAAACAATGTAAAGGCCCTGAGGCAGGAACATATTCAACAAGTTCCAAAAACAACATAGGCACCAATATGGACGGAACAACGGGGGAGAGTGTAAGAGAGACTCTATGTCATCTAGTCTCTGTCTATGCAAAATTATGGTGAGTCTTGTAGAGCTTGATAAAGAATTTGCATTTCACTCTAGGTAGAATGAGAAGTCATTGAGAGTACTGAACAAAGAGGGACATATCTGATTTAAGTTTTTAAAGACTCACTCATGTGGGTAAAGAAGAGACTATAGGGCTGTCCGAGTGGCATGTTGGTTAAGAACTGGCTTGGGATGCCAGAGGGCCCCGGTTTAGATCCCACATATGAGGGCCAGTGACACTGCCCTCTACAGCTAAGATGCTGAACAACAGCTCAACCTGGAGCTGGGCTGCCATGAGTCGCCGGCAACTGCATAGGCTTCAGTCCCCTGCTGAAGTGGGCTGCCATAAGCTACCGTGTGTAGCTGGCAGCCAGCATGAGCAACCATCCAGAGGCCGGCGACTGATGTGCCTCGCCCGGGAAGAGCACAATGATGGTGCCAGCTTGGGCCAGTGAAGCAACATCTTCCACAACTAGACTGAAGAACAAAACAACAGCAATTTGTCTGTTCCCCTTCACCCGATTCCCCAGTGCTGTTCCCCTCCTCTAATTCCCCAATAAAGTCTTAAAAAAATAGACTATAGAGTTGCAAAGATCAAAGCTGGGAAACCAAACAGCACACGTTTCAATAGTCCAACTGTGATGATGGTGGCTGAAATTATGGTGGAAGCAGTGGCATTGGGGAAGAGTGATTGGATTTGGGTTATATGTTCGTGGTAATACACCAATATTTGCTGATGAATTGGATATGAGATGAGAGAATAAGTGAGGTATCAAGGATGACTCTAGAATTTTTGTACAGAGCAGTGGTATAAATGGAGTTGTAAAACTGGAATCTGTAGCTGGAGCCATTGCATTAAAGTTCTTCTCTAAACATATTACATTTGAGATATTTATTAGACATACAAGTGGAGAAACTCAGTCGACAGTTGGGTAGTTGAGTCTAGAGTTCCCAGGAAAATTTGAGGCAGAAGTTATAAATTTGTTAATTAATCCATATCTAGATCATATTAAAGATATGGGACTTGATGCAAACACCTAGAAAGAGAGTGTAGATATCTAAGAGAAGTCTGAGGACTGAGCTTTGGGCCCTCCAAGATTTAGATATCAAGAAGATGAAAAAGAGCTAGCCAGAGAGACTGAAGAAGTGGCCACAAGAATGAGCTATGTGGAACCCAAGTGAACAGAGTGTTGAAAGAAGGAAAAATCAACTGGGTCAAGTACTACTGATGGCTTGATTAATATGAGAGCTGAGAATTGACCATTGTTTTTTGAGAGGTAGAAATCATTGATAACTTTGCTGAGAACAATTTTGTTGAAGTAGAGAGAAGAAAAACCTGATTGGAATGGGCTCAAAGGAGAATGGGAGGAGAGGAAATGGAGAAGAGAGAGTCATGTGTCTCCACGGGGTGGAGTATGCATAAGAGGGAAGGCACAGTATAGAGGTACCCATACTGCAGATCAACTACAAACAAAAAAAACCAAACAAACAAAAAAAAGAATTTCTCCAGATAGATCTTCTATTTAAGCCTCAAAAAAAAAAATCAGTTTCTTCTGCTTCCATCTCTTGGAATGAACATCTATCAGGTTGAAAGATAGATAACTATTAAATCATTCTCTCCATCTGCTTTCTTATACCCCCATGCATCCCTTACTATCTGAGCCCAAGCCTTTTCTCCTTCCGCCAAAACAATGAAAGCTCCCATGCATATCATCTCCTGAAGGTAGATGGGGGAGGGGGAGCATGGTAGGATGGAGATGGTTACTGGGCCCACACACCTAGTCTCTATTTTGATTACCCAAAACAGCAGGTGCTATCATTTTTCAGAAGTACATAGATAATATTATGATGAATCCAAAGTCATCTAAATTGTTACTGAATTCTGAGTACTTGTTGCCATTATCTATTTTTTCAATCAAAAAATGCTAAAAGTAAAATTATATGAAGTTTTATAAATTTGTTTGTTATGTAATAGTTGTTTTTATACATGAAGGTTAGGAATCACTTCTCTGAAAGAATACCTCATAAAATCTAGCAGATCAATTTAAAAAGTCACATTGCTGATCACATTCACTTTAGTACTCCTGCTGTGATATTCTTATTTCATGCTCTATGTTAGTCGAAACAGCAACTTCAGTAACTCAGCAAATATCTATTGGGAGTCCACTGTATGGTAGACAGTTTGTAAAGCTTCAGATCTATATTGGTAAATAAAACAGACCTGCCCCATCCTCATGGGGCAATTATCCTAGTAGAGGAAGCTGTGGACTCTGAAGGAAACAAATGCAGCAACAGGGAAGCTGCTCAGAGGATGGTCAGGAAAACATAATAATGTATTCTTTCACTCGTTCAGCAGATATTTATTAAGGTACTACCAGACACTGAAGGGGATATACAAAGCTGACAAAAAAGTGCTAACTTTATTGAAGATCAGTCAAGGACAGGGCAATTTTGGCTTTAATGTTTTTCTTCTCTTAACATTATCTGATTTGTATCTACAAATGTGTTTGTGGTTGCAGAGTGTATATATTTAAATTGCAGCCACTTTTGGGCTCTGGACCTTAACTTGAAAAGGAAAACAATCCTTTATATAATTTACTCTAATATATGATGAAACAAAGGCAACTAAAAGTAAGATTCGTACAGATGTACATGTGTCTTTACAGTTCATACTTTATGTAATGTCAGAAGTTAAGGTTAGTTGCATTTTCTATAACAGCTACTTGTTTCTATTCAACTTGCTAAGAAAAATTAGTGATTGGATGCTTGACAGTGGAACTAATGAGGTCCAAATCATAGGCTTGATCTCAAAAGCAAACCTCAAAGAGAAAAATATTCTAAAGTAGTGTTTTCCAAACTGTTAATTCCATGAGATATTAACAGATTTTTCATCAAGTTAAAAGGCCAGATATATTTGGGAAACAGTACATACTAATATTATTCCCTTAGAGATTCACAAGTCATACAATGTATGGAAGGTTCTGAGATATACTAAGTTAGGTAAAGATATTGCTTTAACTTTTCTAATCCAGCATTGCTTAAACATATAAGACTATAGAAGCCTTTGTGGTTTGTTTGGGTTTTGGAGGGAGGGTTGAATAGGTGATTAAGAACACTTGCTAGTACCACAAAATGCATACTAATTAGTTATAGTTTCCCTTCCTCTCTCACTTCTTTCCAATTAAGCTCCAAAATTACAGCCAACATTAGTGAGTTGCCTGTATGCCAAAGCACTCTATCACGTCCTTTGCACATTTTCTTACCTAGGCTAATGGTGATTGAGAGGTATATGCCCTATTTAAAAGATGAGTAAACTGATACCTGGACAAGTAAATTTATCCATCCCAGGCATAAAGCTTTTAAATGACAGGATTCATACACAGATATGGCCAGCCCAAAGAGTCATTATGTCTCTTCAGATATATTTTTGGAAGACCAAAATGATATTTGTTGTAGGGGAATGTAGTGTAGAGGTGGCAAGACTGTACCCATTTTAGCACTTTAGGACAACATCTCTTAATAATATATTTTTTTCAATTGTTTAACACAGTTCTCCTGGTGTGCAAAGTTCTCCTTTGATTTACATTGCTTGATTAGCTCCAACTCATTAGCCTGTAGATTTAGAGAACTAAAGGCTATTTGAAGGGGCAGCAGTGTGATCTGCTGGAAAGACCATAGTCTTTCCCTCACCATATTATTTAATCTTGCACCATTCCCTCAAATCACTATCACATTGCATAGATTTTACTCATAGCACGTACCATTGTTTGGTATTATTCTACTCTTTGTATATGGGCCTTCTCCATCTTTTCCCCAGAATATAAGCTCCATGAAAGCAGATACTTTGATTGTTCACTGCTGTAGTTTCAGAACTTTAAACTGTGCCTGATATAATATTGGGTTGTCGGAAAAGTCATGACATATTTTTTCTATCTTTTTCGTTGCAAAAATGCTTCATGACTTTTCTGACAACCCAATAAAACCACTCAATAAATGTTTTATGAGTAAGTGAAAGAAAGAATAAAGGAAGCTAATCATTGATTAATATCTCAGCTCTGGTATTTATTAGCTTTATAACTTGGCCAATTACTTAGCCTCTATAAACCTATTCCTCATCTTCAAGATGAAAATGGTAATATTTATTTCAAAGGGATGAGCTGGAAGTTGAATTAGATTAGATATATTAATCGCCTATTTCAATATTAATTCACCTTTCAACTTTGCTTTTATCATGTGTCCTGCTTTTTTTCCCCCTCACCTGAACTCATGAAAAGACTGGATCACAAGCAGAAATGAAAATAATTGGTATATTAATTCAGACTACACTTTATGTAATCAGCACATTAGGAAATTGTCTTGGAATTTATTTTGGGTGTAAGACTCTCTAAAGTTTGATTAAAGTGTAAAACATTTGCGTTGGTTTTCAGAGATTCCAGGATTTCATGTGTAATCAAATTCTGATAAAACCAGAACTGAAAGGGCATAAAGAAGAAAGAGGAGGTTAAAGTAAATTCAAAGGAAAACCATTTTAAGTTATTGGGAAAAGAGGAGGGTAGATGTGTATCATACTTTCTGTTAACCATAGTGTTTTAGGATTGGAAGGAACCTTAAAAAACATTTAGTTCAAATTTTGTGCTCTTTCCCATAATCGCTTGCCTAAACCTGTTTTCCAGAATCCCACCAAATGAACATGCAATTCTTTCCTGAAACTGTGAGCTCCGTCACCCTAATTTTGGGCACACCCCCTTCTCTTCATTTTCTCAGTCTACAAATAGAGTTAATAATGTTTATCTTTCAAGATTGCGAGGCTAAATGATACACATATAAAATTCCTGACATATAGTAGATACTCCATAAATGTCACTCAATTGTTCTTTTTTTCAATTTTGTCTAGAGATTTATTAGATATAATTAATCTATTACAATAGAGGATCTGGACAAAGTAAAAATAGTTATTTAAACTTTTTATTTGCCCTGATCTAGCCACTTTCATTTCTCTTAAAATTCCCATTACTTACTTTCCCTCTAGTGCTTAACTCCTTCCCCAGGGAGCCCAGTTGATCTCTGTAAATAGTCCTGAATCTTTTTTCTGTATTAACCCTGACACTTGTTTCCTTGTCACCTACAAGTTCTAGTTCAACTCCTTGGGGACTTTATAGAACAAGTGTACTTTCTGTCAGTACCTGAGCTCAGAAATCACAAAGGCAAATATTTAGAGACCAGGCAGGTAACATAACTAAGTAGAGTGACAAGACTTAAAAAAGCTGACCAGTGGCCTACTACCAGTTTGTGGTGGAAACTGGGGCATATTGGAGTGCCCATGCGCCATTCAAAAGCAGCAGTTTCAACTCAGCTCTAAAAGATTTCTGCCATTCAACTAATTCAGGGCTGTTTTCAATAACTCTAGAAAGCACTGTATGAACCAAACAAAATATGTCCATAGAGCACATCTGGCATTATATAATATCTATTAGGTTGCAACCTCTGCTTAGATAATTGCATGTAGTTATCAGGCCTTCCTTAACCTTTTTTCCTGGCTAACCAGCACAGCCACTTCATACTGTTAAGTAGCCTATGCCTGGATAGAGCAGGTTGGGGCTGAAATTCAGCCTGTCCCCTGATCACCAGGACTTTCTCTAATTCACTCCAAGGTACCTGTGAGCTAACATCAGCCCAGCTAAATATCCTTCAACCACGCTTCATGATATAGATTTTCTACTCATCTCATCAGCAGACATTTTTTATTCCTAACACATCACAATTTATCAAAGTAGAAATTCTAGAAATTGTCTAGAAATACATAGGTGGCCTGACCAGCACAGGATGTAGACTCTCTTCCCTTATCTAGAAATGAGATTCTTAATTTGGGGTCCTTAGATCGCATAACAGTCCATATATTGATTTCGAGGAATTGCAAGAGATCTATAAACCCACTTGAAAATGTGTACAAGATTTTGTGGAGTTTGCACAAGTATATGTATACCTTTTAACAGACTCTTAAAAGAACCCAAAATAAGGTTCAACATCTACTAAATATTTCAATTAGTGTATTCTGTAGGATTAGCTTTGGGGAGGCAGTCCTGTCAGAATATTGACCAATACTGAGTTTAGTCTCTACTAAAAGCCATTTGTCTTTTCATATATGTTGCTGCAAAGCTCTGTAATCAATCTCTCTCTCTCTCTCTCTCTCTCTCTC
>NW_017732534.1:57553-73697 GCF_001890085.2 Hipposideros armiger
AATTAATGCTGGTGTAATTAATTCTTTAATCATAGTCTGAGACCTAACATTTTTACTTACTCAATTTTTTAGATTGATGCTAAAACCTATAATGTCATGATTCTAAGATTTAAGAAAAATAATACTCTGCTGAAAGATTAATTGATATGTATTTATATTAACTTTTTCTTTTCTTCTCTTTAGGTCGAAAATTTAAAAAGTTCAATAAAGTCAGAGTTATGCGCGCACTAGATGCTGTTGCTCTCCCACAGCCCATAGGCATTCCAAATGAAAGCCAAGTCCTAAGCCAGAGAATCAGTTTTTCACCAAATCAAGACATCCACCTGATCCCCCCACTGATCAACCTGCTAATGAGCATTGAACCTGACGTGATCTATGCAGGACATGACAACACCAAACCTGATACCTCCAGTTCCTTGCTGACAAGTCTCAATCAATTAGGCGAGAGACAACTTCTTTCAGTAGTCAAGTGGTCTAAATCACTGCCAGGTAAGAATCATTTGTAAATAGTAGCATGTAATAAAAAATGTTACTGTTTGTTGTACTAGTAGATTGTTAAATAGAGTAAAACAGTCTGTGCAATAAATTAATGTAAACAGCAGGTAATCGTATATGTTTCGGCAGTTCAAAATACTTATCTAGGATCCTAGATTATCTATTTCTCTAGGACCCTACTGTGTACTATAGAGACACAAAAGATATAGATAACACTGTCTTATTGATGAACCAAGAATTGTATACATGAAACAGTTAAAGAATAGCATAGGCTTGTGTTCAACCACAGATGTTATAGTAGTTCAGAGAAAGACAAGTTGACGATCATCTCAAAAATGTCTAGTTCATTCTAAACCCCAATTTGACCAAGCTCAATTGGTAGAAAATAAAACTCAATGGATCTATTTATATAACAAATCAAAATAGTATTCAGAGTACAGCAGGGTATCTACAGTTAATTAAGAAACAAAATCCCTAAACATAAATAACTAAATAATTTTGACAGAAATGAACCTCCAGTCATTATTTTCCCTAATTTATATCCAGACAAAGGGGGTAACAATGAGAATTTATAAATCATACCATCATGAAAGGATGTCAGTCACGTAAGCTGTTTTTATTCCCTCAGCACGACTTTGCAGGAGCCAAGAGGTTGAAAGAATTACAAGGATGCAGTTTTCACTTGGCCAAATCTTTAGACTGCAGAGCCAGGAGAATATATGGGTAGCAATTGCTTGTGGAGGTGTTAATCCTGTAATTAGAAATAGAATTTTTTTTAAATTACATTCTCTTTACACCAATAATAATCCTTCTACTCCTTTAGACTAATTTATTTTTCCAATATCTGATCGAGAATTAAACATATTATGTCATTTTAGTCTCCACATAAATTCAATAGCCTTTTAAAAATATAATTCCTTCCCAATTTGCCTTAATATACTTTTCAGTTATTATCCTACCTGAAAAGGTTGAAATACAATAGATAAATTGTTACTGAAAATTCAAGGTTACATGAAACAGCAAGAAAAATAGATTCCTGGTTGTTGAATATTTTTTAGAAAATACATGTTGAGAGAAGTTAATAAAATTCGCTCTTTTAATGGAGATAAAATAATTTTATAGAACAATCAAAATGCTCGGGTTCTTATTAGCTACAGTCCTGCTGAAAGGCCTTGGAGAGGTAATAATTTTTTTATTGGAAAAGTTCTGAATGTTTAGATCTTACAATAAAGCCGTTATCAAATTTGATAGACCTTTATTAAGTAAAAATATTACAATAGCATTAATTAACTTTTTCTGTTTAAAAATTAGTGTTTAAATGCATGTTTAACTTCTCAGTTTTTCTATTATTTAGAAAAAGGGGATTTCTTTTTTGTTGTTGTTGATATAGTTCGTATTTCTTTTGTTGCTATTTTGGACGTTCTTTACTGTTTAAAAAGATACTGCTATCAGTTGGCAAAATTAGAAAATAACCAGCTAGAATTCAAAAGATAGTTTTTATCCTAAGTAAATAAATTAAGTGAGCTTTTTAAGTTGAAACTCTGTTATCTGTCAAGATTTTTTACCTCCACCCACCCTCAAAAAGAGTGAGAGGACATTTTTCCACTGAATTTGGTGGTAACTTTTCTAATGTTGCAAACTGTAATTCATGTGTAAGTAAATAGGAATGATGGCATCACCAATATTATTGTACCTGTACTGTTTCCATTAACTGTACAATAAGGGAAGCATTATTATCAAAGTATTGTATGTCACATGACCTTTTAAACCATATTCAAATGGCCTGCATTCTTGGAGTAACTCGAATGAATGGTGAAAACAGTTAATGAACCAGAGTGAAAGGACTTGGAGGGACATATGTATATAAAGTAATATGGTATCATTAGCTACCTTTCAGTTGACTTTAAACCATAGTACAGGTTTCATTCACTTCATTCACTCAACAGATGTCTATTGCATACCTGCTGTGTGCAAGACCTAGCAAACAAACAGTGGTGTTGGAAAGAGAAGCCAGAGGGCTGTGCTCATGGTGTGAATGCATATCGATATAGCATATCCTAGTATCTGGTCATCAGTTTTGCACATAAGAGAAACATTTTATCCATTCACGCACATGTTTTTATTTCTTTTAATTTATTTTTTAATGAAAGTGGACATACAGTATTATATTCAGGTGTACAACATAGTGATTGACATTTATATACCTTATGAATTGATCACCATGATAAGTCAAGTACCCATCGGGCACCATGCATAATGTTATTATAGTATTATTGACTATATTCCCTAAGTAGTACTTTATATCATCCAATGAATATTTTTATAACTGGTAGCTTGTACTTCTTAATCTCAAATTTTTCAGCCCTTCCTCCACTTACCCCTTCTTATCTGGCAACCATCAATTTGTTCTCTGTATCTCCGAATGCATTTCTATTTTGTTGTGCTCATTTATTTTTTTAGATTCCACATATAAGTGAAGTTATATGGAATTTGTCTTTTTCAGTCTGATTTATTTCACTTAGCATAATACCCTCTGGGTCTATCTATCCATGTTGCTGCAAATGGCAAGATTTCGTTCTTTTTTATGGCCGAGTAATATTTCATTGTATATATGTCCCACATCTTCTTCATCCCTTCATCTATTGATGGACACCTAAGCTGCTTCTATATCTTGGCTATTGTAAATAGTGCTGCAGTGAACATAGGGGTGCTTTATCTTTTCAAATTATTGTTTTGTTATTTCTCTGGATAAATATCCAGAAGTGGAATTGCTGCTTCACAATGGCAATTCTATTTTTAATTTTTTTGAGGAACCTCTATAATGTTTTCCATAGTGGCTGCACCAATTTACAGTCCCACCAACAGTGCCCAAGGTTTCCCTTTTCTCCATATCCTTGCTGCTACTTGTTCTTTGTTGACTTTTTGATAATAGCAGTTCTGATAGGTGTGAGTTGATATCTCATGATGGTTTTGACTTGCATTTTCCTGATGATTAGTGATGTTGAACATCTTTTCATGTATCTATTGGCCATCTGTATATCCTCTTTAGAGTCTATTCTGGTCCTCTGCCCATTTTTCAATTGGATTTTTTTTTTCAGGTTGAGCTGTATGAGTTTTTTGTATTTTTTGGATGTTAAACCCTTATTGGATATATAATTTGCAAATATTTTCTCCCAGTCACTAGGTTGCCTTTTTTATTTGTTTATGGTTTCTTTTGCTGTGCAAAAGCTTTATAGTTTATTTTTGCTCTTGTTGTCTTTGCTCTAGAATACATATCCAAAAAGATGTTGCTAAGACCAATGTGAAAGTGTTTATTGCCTATATTTTCTTCTAAAAGCTTTATGGTTTTAGGTCTTACATTTAAGTCTTTAATCCATATTGAGTTTATTTTTTGTATATGGTGTAAGAAAGTGATGTAGCTTTTTTTCTTCTGTTTTCTTTTTCTTTTCTTTTTTTGCATGTATCTATCCAGTTTTAACACCACCACTTATTGAAGAGACTGTCTTTACCCCATTGTATATTATTACTTCCTTTGTTGTAGATTAATTGACCATATAAGTTTGGTTTTATTTCTGGGTTCTCTATTCTGTTCCATTTATCTGTATGTCTGTTTTTGTGCCAGTACCATCCTGTTTTGATTACTGTAACCTGTAATATAGTCTGATATCAGGTAGCATGATACCTCCAATTTTGTTCTTTTTCAGTATTGCTTTGACTATTCAGGGTCTTTTGTGGTTCCATATAAATTTTAGAATTGTTTGTTCTAGTTCTGTGAAAATGCCATTGGCATTTTCATAGGGATTGCATTGAATCTGTAGATTGCTTTGAGTAGTATGGACATTTTAACAATGTTAATTCTCCCTATCCATAAGCATGATATATGCTTCCATTTATTTTTATCTTCTTCAATTTCTTTCTTCAGTGTCTTACAGTTTTCCGAGTACAAGTCTTTTACCTCCTTGGTTAAATTTATTTCTATGTATTTTATTCTTTTTTATGCAATTGTAAATGGAATTATTTACTTAATTTCTCTTTCTGATAGCTCATTATTGTATAAAAATGCAACCTATTTCTGAATATTAATTTTGTATTATTCAACTTAACTGAATTCATTTATTAGTCCTAATAGTTTGTGTGTGTGTGTGTGTGTGTGTGTGTGTGTGTGTATTCTTTATATAGTATCATGACCCCTGAAAATAGTGCCAGTTTTAATTGTTCCTTTCCAATCTGGATACCTTTTATTTATTTTCGTTACTGTGGCTAGGACACCAATACCATATTGATTAAAAGTGATGATAGTGTGCATACTAGTCTAGTTCCTATTCTCAAAGAAAAAGCTTTCATCCTTCACCATTGAGTATGACGTTAGCTGTGGGTTTGTATATATGGCCTTTATTATGTTGAGTTCTATTTCCTCTATCTCCATTTTGCTATTTGTTTGTTTTTTATCATAAACAGAGTTGAATTTTGTCAAATGTTTTTTCTGCATCTATTGATATGATGTTTATCCTTTATTTTGTTTATGTGGTATATCATATTGACTTGTTTATATTGAACCAACTTTGCATACTAGAATAAATCCCATTGATCATGGTGTATGATCTTTTTACTGTATTGCTGAATTTGGTTTGCTACTACTTTGTTGAGGAATTTATATCTATGTTTACCAGGGATATTGATCTGTAATTTTTTTTGTAGTGTCTTTATCTGTTTTTTTTAAAAATCAGGATAATGCTGGATTGACTTGTAGAATGAGTTTGAGAGCCTTCTCTGCTCTTCAATTTTTTGTTTGTTGGGAGTTTGTTGATCACTGATTCTGTTTCATTACTAGTAATCGGTATGTTCAGATTTTCTTTTTCTTCTTGACTCAGTCTAAAATATTTTATCTTTCTAGGAATTTATCCATTTCTTCCAGGTTATCCAATTTGTGGCATAAATTTTTTTGTAGTATTTTCTTATCCATTGTATTTCCATAGTGTCAGTTGTCACTTCTCTTTCACCTGATTTTGTATATACTGAGCTCTTTTTTTCTTGATGAGTCTGACTAAAGGTTTATCAGTTCTGTTTATCTTTTCAAAAAAACAGTTCTTAGTTGAATTTGTCTTTTTTATTGTTGGGTTTTTTGTGTGGGTTTGTGTGTGTGTGTGTGTGTGTGTGTGCACGTGTCTCATTTTATTTGTTTCGCTCTGATTTTTATTATTTCCTTCCTCTACTTACTTTGGGCTTTGTTCTAGTTCACTTAGGTATACAATTCAACTTCTTTTTTTTTTTTTTCTTTGAGATTTTTCTTGTTTCTTGAAATAGGCCTGTATTGCTATGAATTTTCCTCTGTGACTGTTTTTGTTGTGTCCCAGAGATTTGGGGTCCTTGTGTTTCTATTTTCATTTCTCTCAAGATATTTTTTTATTTCTTCCTTTATCTCTTCATTAACTCATTCACTGTTTAATAGCATATTGTTTAGCCTCCATGTGTTTGTGGGGGGGGTTATTTGTTTTTTTTTTCTTGTAATTGATTTCTAGTTTCATACTATTGTAATCAGAGAAGTTACTTGATATGAATTCAATCTTCTTGAATTTATTGAGACTTATTTTGTGGCCTAATGTGGTCTATCCTGGAAAATGTTTCATGTACATGTAAAAAGAATGTATATTTGCTATTTTGGGGTTGAATGTTCTGTAGGTATCTATTAAGCTCATCTGATATAATGTGTCTTTTAAGGATACAGTTTTCTTGTTGAAATCTGTCTGAATGATCTATCCATTGATGTAAGAGGGGTGTTAAAGTCCCATATTATTATTGTATTATTGTCAGTCTCTTTATGTCTGTTAGTATTTGTTTTATGTATTTAGGTGCTCCTATGTTGTGTTTATAGATGTTTACAAGAGTTATATATATCCTTTGTTGTATTGATCCCTTTATCATTATGTAATGCCCTTTGTCTCTTGTTACAACATTTGTTTTAAAGTTGATTTTGTCTGATATAAGCATTACTACTCCAGCTTTTGATTTCTATTTGTACGAAATATCTTCTCCCATCCCTTCACTTTCAATCTGTGTGTCTTTTGATCTGAAGTGAGTCTCTTGTAGGCAGCATTTGTACTGATGTTGTGTTGTTTATCAGTAAGCCTCTTTATGTCTCTTGATTGAAGTATTTAATCCATTTAAATTTACAGTAATTATTAGTTAATAATGAGACAGGTATATAGTTATTGCTCTCTTATGGTTTTCTGGTTTTCTTTGTGGTTCTTCTTTGTTCCTTCTTCTCTTGCAATTTTGTATGTTGATGACTTTCTATAGTTTATGCTTGGATTCCTTTTTATTTATTTATTTATTCATTTATTTTATATCTATTATAGGTTTTAGGTTTGTGGTTACTATGTGCTTCAAATATACCAACTTATTTATAACATATTTATTAAGTAGATGGTCAATTAAGTTCAAATGCATTATAAAATCACATTTTTTAGTAAACCCCTGCATTTGTTTTTGTCATCCTCTTTTATCTCTTTTGTATATGTGTGTATCCCTTAATTTATTATTGTATTCATACAGGATCTTACTGCTTTTATCTTTTAACCTTTGTACTAGCTTTATAATAGGTTGATCCACTACTTTCACTAAGTGTTTGCATTTGTCATGAGATTTTTCCTTTCCTATGCTTTTTTAAAATTTTATTTTTGGTTTTAGCCTATTATTTTCTACTTAAAGAAGTCCCTTTAACATTTCTTGTAATGTTGGTATACTGGTGATGTATTCCTTTAGCTTTTGCTTGTCTTGGAAACTATCTCTTCTTAAGTTCTAAGTGATAACCTCGCTGGGTAGAATATTTGTGGCCATAGGTTTTTTCCTCTCATGACTTTGAATATATGACATGGATCCCGTCTGGCCTGCAAAGTTTCTGTTGACAAATCAGCTGACAGTCTTATAGGAGCTCCCTTATACGTAACTAGCTGTTTTTTTCTTCCTATTTTTAAGATTCTCTCTTTGGCTTTAACCTTTGGCATTTTAATTGTGATGTGTCTTGGTGTGGGCCTCTTTGTGTTCATCTTCTTTGGGACTCTCTGCACTTCCTGGACTTGTATGTCTCTTTCAGTCACCAGGCTAGAGTAGTTTTCAGTCATTATTTCTTCAAATAGGTTTTCAGTACCTTTGTCTCTTTTTCTGGAATGTTATGATGTGCATGTTAATACCCCTGGTGTTGCCCCAGAGGTCCCTTAAATTAGCCTCATTTTTTTCTTTTCACTGTTTTGATTGGATGTGTTACTACTGCCTTGTTTTCTCAGTTGCTGATTAGAGTTTTTGCTTCATCTAATCTGCTGTTGATTTCCTCCACTGTACTTTTCATTTCAATTATTGTATGTTTCATTTCTGATTGGTTCTTTTTTATATTCTCTGTCTCGTTTTGCAGTTCTCACTGAGTTCATATTCTCTTGAGTTCATTGGGCATCTTTATTACCAATGTTTTGAACTCTTTATCTGGTAGATTGTCTCCATTTTGTTTAGTTTTTTTCTGTGGAGTTTTGTCCTGCTTTTTTAGTTGAGATGTGTGTATCCTCATTTTGGCTGGCTCTGTGTATTTATTTCTATGTATTAGGTAGATCTACTACATCTGTTGGGCTTGAAAGAATGGCCATAGATAGGAGGTATTCTGTGGGGTTCAGTAGTGCAGTACCCCCTGGTCACCTGAGCCAGGTGCTCAAGATGTGTCTTCTGCGTGGGTTGCATGTGCCCTCCTGTTATAATTGGGCTGGACTGCTACTGGCATGTTGGAGAGTGAGGTTAACCCTAGGATGTCTGTGACAGCCAGCTGCAACTACAGCAGATGAGTTGTTGTGTGGGGGCTGAGTCCAGAGATTTGGAGTCACTTTAGCAGGGCCATGTTGCCATCCAAGGATGCTGTTCAGGTGTGTCATTTGTGGAAGTGCTTGGGTGAGGCTCTGGTGTGGTCTGAAGCTGGCTGGTGGGTGTGTCAGGTCTGGAGTCTCTTGGGAGGGGCTCGGGTGTGGACCCAAGGTCAGCCACCACTTTTGCCGAGTTTGGGCTATTTGGTAGGAGCTATGATGTGATCTGCAGTTGGTCCCCACTTGGGACAGGTTCATTGAGAAATACGATGTAAGCCAAGGCCAGCTGCCACTTGTGCTGGACTTGGGGCTACTTAGTTGGAAGTACCTTGCAAACTGAGACTGGCTGCCACTTGTGTTGGGTTCGAGGCCACTTGGTGGGAGCTATAATGCATGTTGAGATCAGCAACCGTTTGGGTGAGGTTTGTGTGCTTTTGGGGAGTCTGCAGTGCTAACTGAGGCTGGCCACCACTCGTATGTGGGGTTTGCACACTTTTGGGTTTGTTGCAGCAAGAGCCGAGACACTTGTGGAGGGTCTGGAGCCACTGGAAAAGGCTGTGGCTGTTGAGAAGGGCAGAGTCTCAAGGAGATGCCAGATCTGGGCATATGGTGTTATCCAGGTTAATGGATACTGACATATTTTTGTGCCCACTTTCTCAGGTCCAGCTGGGTGGGAGGAGAGCTCAACAAAAGAACAATGGTGCCTGCCAGCCATTGTCTCCTGAAAGACTTCTGATTTTTCCCCTCCAGCCCTCACCTTAAAGCTAGTCAATTTAATTTCTACCTATATGACCCAGGCACTTCTTGAGATGCTGCCCCTGTGCTGGAACTTGGAGTGATTAAATGCATGAACCCTTGTAATGTCTCAATCTGCCAGTCTTTTGTCTCCCTTGGACATAATCCTGGCTGGTTTGCAAAGCCAGATGTTTCAGTAACTACTCTTCCTGACACATATGCCTGAGGCAAGAGAGCGTGGTCTGGGGCTTGGACCCCTCGCTCCTCAGGGGCAACCTCCATAACCAAGCTATCTCTCATTTATTAATCATCACACCATGGGTATAATGGTCTGTCCAGACCATGTCTCCACCCCTCCTACTCATCTCAGTGTGGCGTCTTTATATCCTGAGTTATAGGAATTCTATTCAGCTAGTCTGCAGGTGGTTCTTAGTGATTCTATAATTTAGTTGTAATTTTGATGTGTTTGTGGGAGGAAGTGAGTTCAGAGTTCAACTACTCCACAATCTTGACCCCACTTGACTCTCCTTTCACTCACATGTTAATGCCCTGTGAAAAATGTACTTTTGTTAAATGAAGCTTGCTAATAAAACAGGATGTCAGTTTACTTATGTAAAGTGCAAAAGAAAAAAAGGTACTGCTAGGAATACATGTTGGAAGATCCGGTCATTCTTTCACAATAAGAAAATGTATTTGGGAAGTCAGATTAAGATCAAATTTAGAAGGATAATCATAGCAAAGGTGATTGCATGCATGAGGGCCCCAATGCATATATCTGCAGGTCCCTGAGAGGTTTCTTGTTTCCAGGTCGACATCCTCATTTCTTTTTGTCTGTGCTCTTCTGTTATCTTGGACCTGTTACAATAATTGCAGTTCATGTGACATCTCTCTCATAATATTTCAGAGATATCTTTATTTCTATTGTTAAACAAATGAATAATCAAAAACTTTCACAGCCAAAAGCATTTCTAAAAGAAAGAGTTTATTGAGCTAAAGCTGGCCAGAACAGGACCAGTTCCTGGGACATGCAATCTAAACCACCAGCAGCAGAGCTAGATGGGGAAGACATGTCTACCATCCTGAAGTTGATGGGTTCTTTTATACATTATGTTTTTAAGAAGAAAGGTGTAAGTTGTTTTGAAAGAATTTATATTGGCTACAAATAAGGGAGGGGTCGGGAAAAAGTGAAGTATGAGCAGTTCTAGGATAAGTGCATAGCCCATAAGGAAAAAATATTTACTACTTTTGATTGGTTGTGTGTAATAGTCCTGAAACTTTATTGCATAAGCAGGATGAAGTATTTGATGGTTGGCTACGTTTTTTTTTTTTCATATGAAGCCTGATTTTATTATGTTTAAGAAAAGCAGTAAAGTTTTTTTTTGTTTTGTTTTCTTTTTCATCTCTGGGTTCCATTATTATTATTATTATTATTATTATTATTATTATTATTTATTAGTTTCAGGTGTGCAAAACAACATAATAGTTAGACATTTATACCCTTCACAAAGTGATAACACCGCTCCCCCAATCTACTACCCCTCTGTCATTGCATATAGTTGTTACAGTTCCACTGACTCTATTCCTTATGCTATACTCCACATTCTGTGACTATATATATATATATATATATATATATATATATATATATATATATATATNATACTGTAATGGAAACATCACAAATCAATGAGTCTGGAATAAATATTGTTTAAAAAAAACAGCTTTATGTTTTGGAAAAACTCAGTTTGGGTATTTATCTCAAATTGTATTCTAAAACAAATACCAGATAATTGGGTTAAATGTGAACATTTATATAATTAAAAACAAGTTTAAAGTGATATGATTTTGAAATCTCAAATAAGGAATATCTTTTAAAAAATAAATGCAACAGGAAAGTTTAACAAGGAGGAACTCAATGATTTGATACATAAGAATTTAAACCTCCCATTTGCCATTAAAAATTAAAACACAGATCTCCAGAAAAATATGACAGGTTGAACACACATTTTTATCAATCCCTCTTGAACTACTCTAAAATATTAGTAATGGGATTTTTTTAAGAAATAAAATAGAATGAGAGAGGAATCAATAGCAATAAAATTCTATAAGCCAGCAAGCAGAACCAATTTATCATACCAAAGAGGTTGAATTCTAAGCCAGAAATATGAAAATCCAAGAAGCACGTTTATTTGCATCACTGAACCTCTGGCATGTTCTGCAGTTGGTGATATAAATGATTTTTTGAAAGGACACTGAAGGTAGTGTTAAAAACAGGAACTATGTTGAAAGTCTGTTTCCAAAGATCACCCAACTACATAATTATTTCTGTCCAATTTAGACAGAGATTATAAATTTATTCCCTGAAGAGGATATAACAAAGGATAGCTGTATTGGAGAACTGCAGGTACTATTGAGGGTGAAGATATCTATAGTAAAAACAGATTAAGATTATATACAAAATAATGGGACACTGCCCCTCACCATACTTCCCCCACCTGTCTCCCAGAACGTTGTTATCCACATTTNATATATATTAAATATATATATATTATAGTTGACATTTGTTATTATTCAGTTTCAACTTCAGGAATACAGCACAGTGGTCAGGAATCTACACCGTCTATGAAGTGGTCTCCCTAATAAGACAAGTGTCCATCTGATACCCTATAAAATCTTTACAACATTATTGATTATATTCCCCAGTCTTTTGTATCCCCATGACAATCTTGTGGTTACCGATCATGCTTTCTAATCCCCTCATTTTCTCCCTCATCCCCACCCCCTCCCATCTAGTAACCCTCAGTTTTCTCTCTATATCTCTGATACTGTTTTTGATTAGTTTGTTCATTTATTCTATTCTTTAGATTTCACATATAAGTGAAATTATATGGTATTTGTCTTTCTCCATCTGACTTATTTCACTTAGCATAATGTTCTGTAGGTCCATCCATATCTTTGCAAATGGTAAGATTTTGTTCTTCTTTATGGCCGAGTTATACTCCATTGTATAAATGTACCACAGTTTCTTAATCTCAGTCATCTACTGATGGCCACTATGGAAATCAGTATGGAGGTATACCAAAAAACTGAAAATGGAACTACCTTATGACCCAGCAATTCCACTCTTAAGTATCTATCCAGAGAAATCCAAAGTGCTAATTTGAAAAAAATTTATGCACCCCTATGTTTATTGCAGCACTATTCACAATAGCCAAGACATGGAAACAATCAGCTACTTTTTTTAAACAACCACCTGAAAGTTGATGCAAAGCTCCAACATACATTCAGGAATGTGAGCAGTCTTTTATTAGTTGGGCCACAGCTACCAACTAGTTAATTACTCTTGTCTCATTCTCTCACTCTCTACTGTAATTTAATTGAGAACATCTCAGAATTTTTCTCTTGCCACTATTTACTGGAGACTTGGAAGATGCTTTAGCCTCATGACAGCACATTTACAAGTGACCTCTTAGGATACATTGCATCTAACATACTGCACCTATATGTGAGTGATTTTACATTGATTTTTAGCTGTAACCTCAATGGGTAATATTTTCTTATTTGGAGTTTGAAGCAGCACAATATTTGTGAAATTTAAAATATGAACAAGACATATTCTTCCTGTTAAGGAATTTTCAATCCAATGGGATAGATAAGATACCCAAACAACTGTAGTGACAATGACATAAGATACAGATATAAATGGGGACAGAAGAACATTTTGGGCTTCAGGGACTAGAGAAGGCTTCGTAGACAAGGTGTCAATTAAACTACACCTTGAAAGAGAAATGAGACTTTGATAAATCATAAGAGAAAGCATCCCAGATAGAAGGAATAAGGAATAGTATGATTAATGATATAAAATATGGAAAGCATTAAATATGTTTGGTGAATAAAAATTTAGAACAGCATAAGAATGGTTCCCAATTTTTTCAAGTATGAGGGCTCCTTTGTAACAAAAAATGTTATACCTCTTCCCACAGCATAGTAACTAAAAACTTTTAATAGCTGCTGATTTAGAAAATATGTTTATGCATATGGTTTCTCAAACACTACTACAACAAGTACTGGCCTTCTGAGGGTTTAATCACCCAAATATTAAAAAACCATTGACAATAAATTTATATTACGGAAAATAGCAGAAAAGTAAATTTGTAGGCATAAGGTATGGCTGATCAAGCAGAGTCTTGCAAGTCAGGGTAGGCTTTGGAAATTAAATTAATAAGTACTCATTCCCAATTCAGCTTCACCTTTATTCTCGATCCCATGTATCAATACATTGTAGCAGAACTGATGTGACATAGAGGCTTGGAGAAAATATTTCCTTTTTTGTAGATTTTGCCTTGATTCTTCTATTTCTTTGTTGAAAAAAATCTATTCAGGTCAATGCTTTGACATTTTTATACATTGCACTTTTTAATAAATACCTTACTTCTTGGTCTGTTAGCCAGACTACTTGTAATCATCAGTATCAGAAGTCCTTTGCCTCATTTTCTATCTTTGAAGCATGCTAACATATCTTTTGAGTCAGTGACAGCCATTGCATACGTGACAAAGGATTTTTTTTCTTTCTTCCCAAATAAAATAATCAAATTACTTCCCCCAAAAAAGTGACGGGGAAGAAATGAGAATAGCCTATTAGGAGTAAAGTTAGGCTTTAATAATACTTCATGAAGACTTTCAAAAAGGGTTTTTCTAGCATCCTATTCCACTGAAATTATTTTTGCCAATGCCAAGAAAATTATTTACTTACCAAATCAAATGAATACTTTCAAGTCTTTACCACGTTTCACATGCCTATGGGGCCACTGACAAAGTAACCATTTCTTTTTTTTTTTTTAATTGGTTTTGGGTGTACAGAACAATGCAATAGTTATCCTTTTCACCCCTCACCATTTCTTGCTGAAACTCTTCCTTTGACATTCATCACTTCCATGCTGGGTAGATATGTTTCTCTCAATTTACACATTTTCTGTTTCCTTTGTAGATTTGTTCTTACACTCAAATATGGCATTTCCTGGGTTCTACCTTGTACTCCAGCAGTTTCTCACCCTATACAGTCTAGATGAACTCATTCATAGCCTTGTCTTGAACAACCACTGTATTCTGATGACTCCTAAATATATAGCATTACCCTACACCCTCTACTGAACTTATTGGGCCAAATATTTTAACTGCTCTTTGTACATTTACAACCTGGATGAACTTCTCAGTCAACATGACCTTTTATTCCATAAACCTAAATCCCTTTTCTGTATCTTGAAGTGGCACTTCAGACAGAATCTTGGGTATCATCCTCAGATGATTTTTCTCCTCCAACTCCTGCCCAATTAGTTATCAAATTGTGTCATCTCCACTTATTAAATATGGTTCCTTATACATGCTAGTTTCACTGTCACTGCCCTGGCTTAGTTTAGGTCCTCATAGTGTCTCCTAGATTTCTGCTTTAGCACCCTCACCACTGAGCCTATTACAGTAATTATGTCTACTTTTCTGTCTGCCTCACCAGACTACAAGTGCTAAAGACAGAAAAAGCCCCTTTCCAATCTTTATGCCTAGTTTCAAACATAATGCTTCATCCAAAAATAGGTGCTTAAAGATTATTTATGCAAATTTAAATTATGGCATCAATATGACAAGAACTGTGTTGCCTTAAACCATTAAATATCAAATCCTTGTTCTTAATAAGTCATCAGATATATGTTGGTGATTGTACTTACTGTGCAGAAGCTATTTTGTGCTCCTCAGAGTTCATACTTCATGTCAGAAGGTGCTGAGGTGTTTAGTACTCTGCCTTTGTAGATTTACTCTCCAATACAGATAGTTTCTACAAAAGCAAAACCTATATATTTTATCAGGACTCTGAAAGATAGGAGAATGTAGAAGGTTACATAGGCCATGTCCTTACTTTACATTTTTTTTTCCCTAAGCATTAAGTATTGTAGCTTGTAATGACTGTTGCCACAGGTTAAGTCACATAAAAGGAGAGGGTATTTTTCTTTCCAATGTATTAAACACAATTAGGGGTCATCCATCACTTCTCTGTGTGAAGGTTTTCATTTTGGTCATCACCTCAAATGTACTGAGTTTACCTGATCATTATCATCAATGGAAATTTGATCTTAGTGTTCCTGTCTTTGTTTCAGTATAAAGTAATGAGTGATGTTACTGTTAATAGGGAAAAAATTGCACTTCTGGACCGGGCATGTTCAAGTCAATTTAACATTGCACATTTATCACAGATAAGCTCTCTAAAAGGTGGAGTAAGTAAAGCTGTTTTCTGAGTTGTATTCCATTCTGTTAAATTATAAGACTACACTTTCTGCTATAAATATTGCTGATTTCATGTTTTAAGTTATTTCAGCAAGATTTTCCTTTTATAATATAAAATGTTTCTTTATTTCTAGTCTTTAATAATCCCAGAATGCAAAACAAACCAAAAAAAAAAGAGGGGGAGGGATAAAGTAAATGTAAATATGTAAATATAAACCAAATGTTTTTTAAAAAGAACAAATGGATTAACTCATATAAATTTGTCAAATTAAAAAAAAACTACTTAGAGATTAACATATAACAAAGGCCTAGAGTAAAAAAAAATAGCACAATAAGTCAAATATTTAATATTATAAAATACTTTAGAAAGTTAAACATTGACTAAGAAAGGTACAGAGAATAAAAAATATATTCCTGGAGATTATAGTGAAAATCTGTTAATGTTTTAATACATCTGATTAATTGAACCTAACTTTCATTGAGTCTGACATTTTTCATATATATGAAATAATTTTTTATATATCTAATAACATATATGAAATATATTCTGGACATGTATATTTGACAAATATATATTCCTACTATTCACATGTAGATGGGACTATCTGGAGTGTATGGCAAGAAGATAACCTCTTCTGCTACCTATCTTGAGATGACTAACTGAATCAGGAAATAAATTTTTTTTGCCCTTAAGAAATTAAGTTTGCTTTGGTTTTTACTTTTGAAATTTGTCACTTGTAGGTGGACTTCAATGAATTCTTAGGGGGAATAGATGTTATTAAATAGTAGCTTTATAGAAA
>NW_017732534.1:74492-77189 GCF_001890085.2 Hipposideros armiger
ACACACACACGCACACGCACACAGTCTCTAAACCTCGTAAAGCCACTTGGGAGTTTAAAACGAGACTGAATTGTTTCAAAAAAACCAAAAGTGATCAGAAAAGTATGGGACCTATGCAAAATGATTAAGGGATGTTAAAGAAAAGCTAAACAGCACAACTGAAAGCAGTGGTTTTACTAAATAAAGCCACTTGATGTTTAAATCTCAAAGAATTGAGATTCCTCAATAAACATTATATTCTACTTGGACATTATCTCTCTCTTTTTTTTTTTAGGGTGTTTTTACTGATCTTCCAGTTGCCTGGTGTACTCCCTCTTAACCTCCTCTATCACTGAACTTATGTGCTTGTTTCTCCTATTGCCTTGTGAGACTCTTTGAAGGGCAAAGGTTGTGTTCTATCCATCTTTGTAACCCCAGCATTTTAACATAGTGACCAGTACACAGATGGTTCTCAATAAATGAGTGTTGCATGAGTGATGGACAATTGATTCAATTAGTGAATTCCCAGAAATGCTAAATCATAGTGACTAATTTTAATGACTTTCAAAGTTGCTGCTCCTTTTTAATTTTTCAGGATCTATTATTTATTAATATTTCCTAATTTTTAGTGTAAATGTATTCAAGTTGAAAATATTATATTATCCTACTTACATGTATTTTCAAATTTCTATGTATTTTCAACATTTTTGACCCAAGTGATTTTTGTGATCATTTTCTTTTTTAATTTGTCCTGTAGGCTTTCGAAACTTACATATTGATGACCAAATAACTCTCATCCAGTATTCTTGGATGAGCTTAATGGTGTTTGGACTGGGATGGAGATCCTATAAACATGTCAGCGGACAGATGCTATATTTTGCACCTGATTTAATACTAAACGAGTAAGTAGTAACTTGACGTTTGTTGTTCTTATTATCATAAGTGGATATGTAGGATAATCTTGCAAATTACATTTCAATAGATAATCATACATTTAGTGTTCCAAATAATAGAATTTTCCTGAAAGGTTTCTCAGAATTACCTCTGGATACAGTTTGATAGGACTATATTAATAAAATTATGTCATTTTATTAGTACTTTGATATTCAGAGATTTTTCCTTTTGTTTCAATGTATATAATAGTTGTCATAAATCCAATTTTTTAAAATTCAAAATATATCAAGAAATGCGCTTGAAGACAAAATTAAATGTTTAGTTTACCAAATTAAAATTTCATACCTTGGTACTAGTAAAGATTATCAAGTAAATTAGGAATAATTTTGCTTGAAAGTATTGACTTACTCATACCTTCAAAATGTAAAGACATTATCTCTCTTTAGAGAAAAAGCCATATTGGGAATTAATTTTTAAAATTGAAAGATAAATGTTTCAATTTGCTTGATTATATTTAAATTACTGTAATTAATTTTCAACAGAAAACTCTTAAATAAAAATCTTTTCATGGAAGTGTTTATATTGCTCTAATGGTGAATGCTGACTCAGAATTATATAACATTAACTTACACATAAGTCTTTACAGTTTACAAATAACTTTTATATATTTTAATCCATTTTATCTTACAATTCCTTTAAAGTTATAAGTAAAGTAATCAGCATCCTTCATTTTTATAGCTCAGGAAACTGAGGCTCAGAAGAATTGCATAACCTGCCAAAGAATCTGACTGACAGTTGGGGTTAATCTTGGCTCTTCTGAGTCAAAATCTAGTTTTCATTATTGCTGTAAGTTTCATTTGACTAATGTGGATATTACAAAACAGCACATGGTTGAGAAAATACTTTTTAAAAAGTCCTCAAATTCAGAATCAGTGTTTGACTTTGTCAATTATTTAATGCTTCCTAATGTCCTCTTTTTCTATATCACCATACATTTCCCCTAGAATAGTTCACAGTATAACTATTCTACATCGAATGCTCTGAACTGAATGCACTGAACTATTCTATACTCCAGTTTCTGTGAACTAAGTCCATTATCCTATAGGACTAAGCACAAAATTTTATATATTTTTTCACAAAAAAAATCAGTAAATAACTTATTTATTGAGTAAATAAATTATTTATTGAGTGTTCCTTCACTCATATTTTCAACCTCTACAGGTATGTTCTCTTTTCTTGGTTTATGTTTTTAAACTCTGATCATAAAAGTGAGAAACATTAATCTTTGTCAATGTGTAGTTAATATGACTTTCTAACTTAAAATTTATTACCCTCAAAAATTCAGTATTGTGAGAAAATTTAGATTTTTAAAATTCCAAATTCTGAGTCTCTTTATAGAAAGTGCTTTTCAATAATAAATAAGGTAATTACTAATTCTCATATTCTCTGATAAATTACGTAAACTAGCTAAAATACTGTGGTTTTTTTCCTGTTGTTTTTATTGTGTATGTTGTATGTGGTGCAAGACAGAGGATGAAGGAATCATCATTCTATTCATTATGCCTTACCATGTGGCAGATCCCACAGGAGTTTGTGAAGCTTCAAGTTAGCCAAGAAGAGTTTCTCTGTATGAAAGTATTGCTACTTCTTAATACAAGTGAGTACAAGTAATTTAATACAAGGTATTTACTTTCTTAATTTTTGATTCATTAGGAAAAGCTCAAACAACTACATGATCATATGATTATACATGAGTTATCTGCAAAGGAGAAACACTGATATTATGTCATAGACAGTAATAAAATTACTTTGTATTTCTCAGGT
>NW_017732534.1:78799-82977 GCF_001890085.2 Hipposideros armiger
CTTCACTGGCCCAAGTTGGCACCATCATTGCGCTCTTCCCGGAGGAGGCAGATCAGTTGCCGGCTTCTGGACGGCCGCTCACGGCGGCTGCTGGCAGCTCAGCTGGCTGCTGGCTACACACGGTAGCTCATGGCAACCCACTGCAGCAGGGGCTGAAGTCTACACCATCGCCTGTGACTCAGGGCAGCCCAGCCCCAGGTTGAGCTGTTGTTCAGCATCTTAGCTGTAGAGGGCAGTGTCACTGGCCCTCATATGTGGGATCCGAACCGGGTCCTCGGGCTTCCCAAGCCAGCTCTTAACCAATGCGCCACTCGGCCGGCCCATCATCCAAATTTATATCCTCCAGATAGGAGATAGGGGAATGAAAGGTTCTTTGCAGAATCTGTTTAGCCAGAAAAAAAAAGAAAGAAAGAAAAACTAAATGTGCTGTAAGCAAAGCAGGAGTTTCTCTTTAAAATAGCTCAGCCAGATTGCCCTGTACTAAAGCTCACAGTCAATGAACGCTATTCACTCAAATATAATTATCAGTCAGCTTTGTATCATAGTTTTTCACCTATGTGCAGTTGTGAACTAAATCAAACCAAGTATTTGAAACAAAATTGTAGAATACTCTCAGGTTCTGTTTTGAGCAAATTCTAAGTTAAATGCATACTATATTGATGCAGCTCTAAAATAGGTAAATATGTTCTTTAGCTTACCTACTTCTTACCATATTCTTCCAGAGAACTAAAAATGTACATGTCCTAAAACTATCAACACTATTTTCTATTTAAGATGTTTGTACCTAGAGTTACTGATCAAAAGAAATCATCATGCAGCACAGAAATTTATGTTATAAGCTGCTTGTGTCATTGTTTTAAACATAACTGACACTTGTAATTGTCTTTTTACAGTTCCTTTGGAAGGACTAAGAAGTCAAAACCAGTTTGAAGAAATGAGATCAAGCTACATTAGAGAGCTCATCAAGGCAATTGGTTTGAGGCAAAAAGGAGTCGTCTCTAGTTCACAGCGTTTCTACCAACTTACAAAGTTTCTTGATAATTTGCATGATGTAAGTCTTTTGTTTTTTAGACTATCATTGATTATTTTCTGTATTTCTATTACTTTTTAAATGTTATGTCTAAATTTTACTTTTGGTTGCTTCTAATTTATATTTGTACTTATACTTTAAAACAGTATTTGCATCATATTGCTCAGAATTTATATTTTTCTTTTTTCATTTTCAATGTAGATCAAATATCCTTTTAGTAGTATTTGTATAATTTGAGGTTAATTTAATGGTTGATAGGAATTGTGATACATTTTCCTGAATATGTTCTAAAATATTTTTGCCTTAAGTTAGACAAAATTGTGTATATATATATATATAATATGTATGTATATATACACACATACAGGAGAAGCAAAGGTATGGATGTAGAAAATAATACTCTCATACTGTTTTGGATATAATTATGTTAATAACAATTATGGGGGAAGAAGAAACTTTCTTTTACCCTTTAAGGTTCTTATAGCTGGTCTAATAATTAAATATTCATGAGACAGATTAACAAGAGAAAGTAACCAAATTTAATTACATACATACATATGGGAACCCCACATATATGAGTCAGAGACACCCACATGAGAGGTTCAGGGACAGAATGTTAAGGTGAAGTATATATGGCATTCTGAGCTAAGGATGAGGTAAGGAGCCTTGGGGCTTCAGAGGAGAGGAAGATGATTGCAATAAGAGCAGATGTTCAGTAACTGGTAGTTGCCCTGCCATATAGATAGGTAAAAAAGGTTATCTGTGATGATTTCCTATTATGGGAAAAGCCACTGATTTAAATTCTTCTTGGTTGTTAAAGGGCAGGGTTGGGGAAGGCAGAAGTTTCTCTACAGGGTCTTGATTGGCTTTAGCTCAAAATAATCCACATACCATACAGGCACATCTTGGGGTGACTCTTTCTAAACCCCTAAACAATGCTAATGAATAGTCAAGCAGTGTATAGCAAAAGTTAAAATTTGTATGTTCAAATTTCCATTTTTTAGGATTTACCTTAACTAAATTATTAGGCAAGTATTTAAGATATATATGCAAGGATTTTCACTGTAGCATTGCATATACAAGAGAAAAAAAACCTAGAAATGCCCAACACTAGAACTGGATTAATAAAACATGTATGTAGTTAGTTAGGACATATTGAATTCAAGCTTTTATTGCTGCTATGTTTAGAAAACACACTAAATGACAGTCAAGGCATTAAAGAAGCTATCCACTCACCAGGTCATATTTGAAACCTTACTCTTGAATATAAACAAACAGCCAAGGATTATTAGCCATTTAGGTAAAGCCTGTAAAATAAAAGGCATAAAAGCAAAATAAAGACAAAAAAATAAGTTAAAGGAAACAGAGACTCACAAATGCAGAGAACAAACTGATGGTTGCCAGAGGGGTGGGAGTTTGGGGAGCTGTTTGAAAAGGTGATGGGATTAAGAAATACAAATTGGTAGTTACAAAGTAGTCAATATAGAAAATACAGTCAATAGTGTTGCAACAACTATGTATAATGCCAGGTGGGCACTAGACTAATTGGGGGGATCACTGCATAAACTATATGTCTAACCACTATGCTGTACACCAGAAACTAATATATTGAATGTCAACTGTAACTGGAAAAAATAATTTTAATAAAAGAAAGAAAAAAGAAAAGGCAGCAGTACAGAGAACAGAAGAAAGTTTTAAAGAAAAGATACTCAGGGAAATAAGAATGATATTGTATCCAGGAAACAAGAATAGAAAACACTTAAAAAGGAACATTTAGCAAGAAAATACTTTTGGATAATTAAATATAGAAGACCAGAAGTTAAAAATTCAATAGAAGGGCTGAAATAAAAATCACAGGAAACTCCCAGAAAATAATAATAATAAAGATAATGATATGAAAAATTAGATGAGATAGCAAATTTAGGGGATTAATCCAGGGGATTCCATCCTTCCATTAATAGGGATTTCCAGAGGAAAGAATAGAGAAAATCAGGGAGAAGAAATTATGTTATATAAGAAATCATACAAGAAAAGTTGTTGAAACTGAATATGAGTGAGTTATCTGACTGTAAGGGCCCAGTGTAGAGGCACAGCACAATTGAACCAAAGCACATTATTGTAACATTTCAACATAGCAGTTATAAAGAGAATATCCTGAAATATACCAATGAGAAAAGAAACAAGTCACATACAAATTTTCAGGATTTAGAATGATGTTGGACTTCTCAGCAGCAATACTGGAAACCAGAAAGCAATGGAGCAAAGCCTTCAGAATTTTGAAGGAAAGGAAAATCTTCAAAGAATTTTATACCCAGCCAAAGCATCAAACAAGTAGGATGGCATCATAAAAGTATTTTCAGACATTCAAGGTCTCATAGAACTTACTTCAAATACAGTATTTCTCAAGTATGTGTAGAAGGCATCTTACAACAAACAGCTAGGGCTAAGTAAGCCAAAGAAGTGGAAGATCCAGTCCAGGAGAGATGTGAAGGGATGTCCCAGCACATTAACTGTGCTGAGCAATCATTATTCCTAGTACCTAGGAAAAAATGGAATTGAGAGATTACCAGTATGGATGAATATATTGAGGTGAGTTTTGCAATTCTGTCAGAGAATCTGACTGTAGCTTTGTGATATACAGAAAACGAAGCAAACAGAAGCACAAGGCGATTGGCTGTAGCAAAACAAAAATAAGCCATATAAGAAAGTAAATGTAATACAGCAGGAAACACTAAAAACCTTTATAATATAAATGTTGGATATTGATTTAGCCTAAAATTGAGATATAGCTAAAGAGAACAGGGAGTAAAGTAAGTGTGTACTTGAGGAGGACAGGGTGTAGTATTAAGAGAACTAAATCCTTATTTTTCATAATAGAAAATCAATAATGTCAAATTTGGAAAACAAAATTTACAAAAATTCAGAGGTAAATTTTAAAGGCTTAGGCTAAAAAAGCTGAGAATGTTTGCATGTAGGGAGCTGGAATAAGGATGGAAAGAATTACACCAGGAAACTGCTGGGGTTTTTTTTTTTTATATTGGGTTCTGTTGTTTATTCTGTTTTTTCCAGTCTTATTGAGTAATAATTGCCATAGATCACTATATAAGTTTGAGGTGTACGGCATGATGGTTTGATTTACATATCTTAT
>NW_017732534.1:83531-160294 GCF_001890085.2 Hipposideros armiger
CACTTAGGTTGTTTCCATGTCTTAGCTCTTGTAAATAATGCTGCTATGAACATGGGGATGCAGATATATTTTTGAGTTAGTGTTTTTGGTTCTTTTGGATATATTCCCAGAAGTGGAATTGCTAGATCATGTGGTAGTTTTATTTCTTATTTTTTGAGGATCCTCCAAGCTGTTTTCCATAGCGGCTGTATGAATTTCCAATCCCACCAACAGTGTACAAGTGTTCCCTTTTCTCCACATCCTTGCAGTATTTATCACTTGTCTTTTTAATCATGGCCATTCTAATAGGCATAAGGTAATATCCTACTATGGTTTACATTTGCATTTCCCTAGTGACATAGTTTCATATTGCCTGTTGGCCACTCATAGATATTTTCTTTGTAAAAATGTCTATTCAGGTCTTTTGCCTATTTTTTAAGTGGATAATTTGTTTTTTTGCTATTGAGTTATATGAGTTCTTTATATATCTTGGATAATAACCCCTTACCTGATACATGGTTTGGAAATATTTTTTTTCCAATTCCTTAGGTTATGTGTTCACTTTGTTGATGGTTTCTTTTGCTGTACATAAGCTTTTTAGTTTGATATAGTCCCCTTGTTTATTTATTTTGTTGCTCGTGCTTTAGTTGTGATTTCCAAAGAATCATTACCAAGACCCAAGCACTTTTCCTAGGTTTTCTTCTAGGAGTTTCATGGTTTCAGGTCTTACATATAAGTCTTTAATTCATTTCAAGTTAATTTTTGTAAGTGGTGTAAGATAAGGGTCAACTTTCATTCTTTTACATGTGAATATCCAGTTTTCCCAGTACCATTTATGGAACAGACTGTCTTTTCTCTATTGAGTATTTTTGGTTCCCCCAGTCAAATATTAGTTGACCACATATGCTTGGGTTTATTTCTGGGATCTTGATTTTATCCCAATGGTTTATTTGTTTTTATGCCAGGACCACACTGTTTTAATTACTATAACTTTATTGCATAGCTTGAAATTAGGAAGTGTAATGTCTCCTGCTTTGTTCTTCTTGGTCAGGATCTCTTTAGTTATTTGGGGTCTTTGTGTTGTTCCCTCCTCTTTGATTTTTGGAAGTGTTTAAGAAGTATTGCTGTTAATTCTTTAAATGTTCAGTAAAATTCACCAGTGAAGCCACCTGGCCCTGGGCTTTTCTTCATTAGGTTTTTTATTACTGATTCAATTTCTTTACTAGAAATTGATCTGTTTAGATTTTCTATTTCTTTCTGATTCAGTCTTGGAAGTTTGTAAGTTTCTAAGAATCTTTTCCATTTCTTCTGGTTTGTCCAGTTTGTTGGCATATAGTTGTGTTGCTGCTGTTTTTGTTGTTATAAGTCTTGCAGTACTATGACTTTTAAAATTATGCACATGAATTACTTTGACAAAAATAAAAATTAGATTAAAATGAATTATGTTGACTTTCTATTGCCATAGGAAGAGTCAATGTGATGTGAATAAGCTAGATTAAGCTAGATTAAGAGGCTTTATACAGTAATTGAATTTTTGAAAATATATATGAATGTGTGCATACTGTATATATATATATACCTGGCTATGTCTGTGTACATGTATAAAAAGAAAAAAAAAATTTGAAAGAAATACACCAAAATGTTCACATTGGTTATCCTGTGGGATTATCAATTACTTTCATTTTTTAAAAATCTTTTCATCCTATCAGAACATTTCATCATGAGTATGTAATATTTTACATACTATTATTCTAGACAGTGAAGGGAGTTATTTTCATTTTGGTAAGAAGAAAACATCTTGACAAGTATTTATATTGTTAGAAAAATAAGTTGCCATGTTTGAATGAATAGCATATGAATTTATTACTTTTCTTACATGCTTCTTATTTATTTGTTAAACCAACAGCTTGTCAAACAACTTCACCTGTACTGCTTGAATACATTTATCCAGTCCCGGGCACTGAGTGTTGAATTTCCTGAAATGATGTCTGAAGTTATTGCTGCACAATTACCCAAAATTTTGGCAGGGATGGTGAAACATCTTCTCTTTCATAAAAAGTGAATGCCATTTTTACCTTCAAAAAAATTAAATTTTGTGGTATGTCTGTTTTTGTTTGGGTCAGGACTATGAGATCTCAAGTTTTCACAATGTTCCTCTCAAAGCCTTACATTCATAACATATTATACTGTCTAAATTTTGGAGAAAATTGTGAGGTTTTAATTGTTTTCCTTTGTACAGTATAAGTAGAATTTTTAAGTGTTTTTGTGTACCCATATTTTCTTTAAGAAATTACAAGATTGAAACAGTACTAAAATTTATGGTTAAAAGTAAATTTAATCTTATCCATATAATTTCATACCATTTAGGTGAAGATTTTTCACTTTTTGCATCTAACAAATCTTCGGCTTTAGGGGTCTTACATGTACTACTAAAAGGCTATTAATATATGTGTATCTTCTAGGTAGCTCCCTTTGTCTCCTTGATTACTTTTACAAAAATGAATCTTTAAAAATGGTATGCAAAATTTTGTCTACATGAGTGTATATACATTTTTGTGAGAAGGAAATTTATAATCTTTGAGATTTTCAAATGTTTTTAAATGCAAAAAAATAGAGAAAAAGAGCTTAAAATCTCTGAAATAGATTGATGTTCCTCAAACTAGGAAAAATAGCTCATATATTAAGACTGTTTCCCAGAATGGAAACGTAAATCTCTAAAGAAGATATTAAGTAGAGCCATATCATTATGACAAGAGTATTGTGGGTTTTGTAGTTTTTTACTAACCTTTTTGGGGAGTTGTCCTATAATAAGGTATTTTGAATCGAAATAGGAAGTTAAAAGAGTCTGTGGCCTAATTCCACTAGTTATTTTGGGGCATGTGGAAAGTCAGTTAACCTTACTGATTCTCAGTTTGCTCACCTTTAACACTGGTATAATAATATCTTTCCTGTAAAATGTTCCTTTTGGTCAAAAAGTCTTACAAACATCTTCTCAAAGAAGAAAAAAAAGGGAGGTAGGGAGGGAGGGGAGGGGAAGAAAAGAGGTATTTTTTTCTACTCAGTGAACCATAATAGACTGACTAATCACTGGTTGAAACTTTTTGAGTGCCTTTGATCCACTTCTCAGAGGGATACTTCAGGGAATACTAGATACTGGCTTAAAATAATATAACCAATTATCATAACTAGAAAACACATTGTTGTATGAACTGAAAATATTCCTTTACAAGACAGACAAGTGTTCTTTCCTGAGGTGAGTCACTGGAGGTCTATTTTTTTAAAACGTTCATAGCATAAGTATAATTTAATTAAAACTGATCATTATTTTCTAGATAAAGTAATTATACCTATTTTAGGCATATATATGTGCCTTTTATATAGATCATACAATGACATATATAATTTTTGACTAGTAGACCCAATTCTCCTTCTAAATTTCATTAAAATTGGACATTATCTTAAAATACAACATAGCAGCTTATGCAAATTAATGGTTGTTAATGAAAAAGTCAAAGTAACTTTGAAAACAAAATAGAAAATATTTACTAAAATCTGATTTTTTAATGCATTTTTAATTACTCTTTCCCTTCAACTGATAAATACTTGCAGTCTACCAAGGGACAATAACAGAATAAGTTTAATGCATTCTAGTGTGACCCCCCAGAATAAGATAAAGTGGCTTAATTTGATTTTTAAAAATGACATAATAATGTTACCAAAGCTGTTTTTTACCAATGACTTCAACTTACAAACAGAATTAGCTGTGAGTATATGTAAATAGTGAATTCTCATAAGGCATTTGAAATGGGTATTAAAGCAAGCTCCAGCCAGGGCCTTTGGCTTGATTTCATTAGATCTATGTGTCAAATTTAATAAATAATATGCCAATTTTACAACTCTAGGTTATAACCTTCAATAAGTTTAACCAAAGTATTCCAAATAGTCTCAACATTAGTATAAAAATAGTCTCTTCCTTAGTATGGCTATCTACAGGTCTTTTCTGTGAATGCATGTTTTACAATAGACTTGGCTGGTATTCAGTTCTTCAGAATCTTTGTACATCCACAACTCATTGTCTTTCCACTATCCAGGCCAAAGTTGTCTTCCTAAAAAGGATCTAAATATGTCAGCTCTTCCTTTAAAACATTCACTGACTTGCAGTCACTTATTGGGTTGTCAGAAAAGTCATGATGCATTTTTGCAACGAAAACCAGAAAAAATACTACATGACTTTTCCAACAACCCAATATTATAGTGCTTCTCAACTATAGCTGCACATTATTATAAATCTCAAAGTGAGCTTTAAAAAAATACATTTACCTGGGCTCCATCCTCAGAGATTATATTTTAATCGGTCTACTCTTATTACACACAGATAGTAGGAATCCTGAACTGGTGTTCAAGCATCCATTCTTATAGCTTGTCAGCCATGTAACTCATCTTACCCTCGATTTTCAGCCTGAATTTTCTTCCTTCGATACCAGTCCCATTCATACTTCAACCTTCAAGACTCAGCCAAACATGATTTCTGTAATGTCTTCCCCACATCTTCCAATGATTTTCACTAGGCATTTTGTGCACATCTGAATAACAATAGTGCATTGTTTTCCAATTCTGACTTACCTACAAGTCTGGGAGCAACTTTGAGCAGCAATAGCATTCCTTGACTGAGATTTCGATGATATGTCCTCTGTTTTTGCTATCACCATGGAGATTATTCTTTTGTTACATCACTGCATGTGTCTGCACAAGATTTTATCACTATCTCTCTTTGTGGTCCCTATGTCCACCTTTTCCTTTCTCTTCATCCCTTTTTAATTGTCCACCTTTTCTTATTTTGTGAGATCTCTCCTTGTACTGATTGTAACATAGGAGAATATAAGACATTTTATATTAAGAACAACACGTTATGGTCCCTGTTCAAAATTTTAAAATTGAACAAATGGAATATTATTTCCCTCCTAAGAAAAGTTCCACAACTACAATTGTTTCTTCTGTTTAAGTAGCCCTAAATTATTTTGTACTATAAACCTCCATATACAAATTTTACTCATTTCTGATTTCATGCAACAAATATAAGCATTATGAGAATTTAGAGCTGAAAAATGACTATAACTCAAGTTAGTCCTGTAGTAGGTATAAATATTTGTTGAGGGTAAAAATGAAAATACAATTTGGATTTGATAGGTTCAAAGCATTGTTTATGTATAACTCTACTAAGACAAATGCACAAAATAAGATACTAGCTTTAAAATAAATATCAAATAACTCCTTAGCTTAGTCATATCAGTAATTCTTTGCATTAAATCTGTGTATATATTTGTTGAAAGAGCTTTCAATATCTTTTGCCCCACAAATTTCATCCCAATAAATGCATTTTGAATTTCTCCCTTATACAATAAAGGAAATCTACCACTGTGGAAGTAGTACCTCTCACAGTGCATTATGTGACAAAAATAAATGAATATAGGTGTATCCAAAAAAATAAAAACAATGTCATTAGCCTTTCACGTGTAATGGGCCCAAGAGAACATTTAATGGTGCGATCATTTTGTTATCTGATTCTTGTTACTTTGAATTAAAACAATATTTTGATGGCACAAATCCTTTTCTACCAGCACAGACTTAAATTCCAACATAATAAAAAAAAATTTACGTAATTTAAAAATTTCTTGATTTCACTCACCTATGGGGGAACAGAATGGTTGAGTTTTATCATTTGGGTTATTGTTTTGCAACTTCAGGAGAATGTTTCACATTCTTGATGTTGCTCTTGATTCAAAAGGGTAATGTCTAAGTATGAGGATTTAGTATTTCAGGCCAAGCTTTAAAAAAAGAAAAAAAAGAAAAAAAAAAAAACTTTTGAAAAAGAACATGACATCACCAAACAGAAAATATCTGGTCTTTAATATTTTTCCTCTACAAACTCCTCCCTCTTTTTGTTTTGTTTTGTTTTCAAATTCCTGCCTCTTAACATCTCCATTTCTATGTCATCATAACTCTTGTCTTATTTTATGGTTTATATTTTTTTCTGATAGTGTTGAAGTGAAAATAAATTATAAGACATGTTATATATCAGAAAATATGTGAAGGCCACTGAAACAGATTTTTGAGTTAAAGTATTTCTCTTAAAAAGGTTTGAAAAGCCATTTGAGTCTGAAGCAATTATACCTCCAACATTAGCTGTTATATAACAAATTTTTTGTTTTCATTTAAAAACATGACATTTTTTAATTTGCCAATGGTATTATTTTTCATATGTATTGAACATTAAAATAATTTATTGCTACGTAGGTAATATAGAAATATGATAGGCAATGTTTTCTGCCAAAACATTTTCCAAATAGTCATGATATGTCATCCTGTAACCTGTAAATTATCCAGAGCTGCAGGGATATATTTGGTGATGGCTACTATAGAAAGCGCTGACCACGCCTGTGCGCCACTTCTCTGCCACTTACTAGCTGGATGAGCTTAAGCAAGTCATTTAACGTCTCTAATGAAACCTGCCTTTGCCCATTTGTTTTCTAGTCAATAGAAAACAAAATAGTATACAGGTGTTCAAAAATAACTGCTATTATTGTTTTCATTAAACAGTAGTTCTAGCTATTACTTTATCAAATTAATCTGATATATTCATTTTATAGCGAAACCAAAGAATCCAGAAAATGAAGTTGCTTTTTGCTATCTCTATGTACATATAATTTGATGGATTTGATTTGAAATTAGAGCTATAAGTATTAATTTCTTCCCCTGTAAAGATATAGTCTTTTGAGTTTGGGCCCTGTTTTGTCAGAAAACTTAAGAGCCTATCACTCTTTCATTATAAATATATTAAGAACAATGTTGGTGATTTTGACAGTTTTAAGTATCTCTTTAAAATATAGAGAACTTGACTAGAACACAACCCCTCCAAAATCCTCTGATATATGCTACATGCTCAGATTACTTTTACAATGATAATACTTTTTCAAAAGGGAACAATGGGTTTGGAAATCATGATGAAGTCGTGAACCCCAAAATAACATTCGATACTATCCTTAACCCTTTTGCTGCAATGGTCAGATATGTCCGAATGAATATATCCAAAATTTTATACATAAAAATAACATCTCAAATAGCAGCTCAAATTGTTATTATTAAATGCATAAAATAGTCAAAATATCAACTTTTTGTTTTTTGTGGATTTGTGACACATTTTGAAAAAATACTTGAAATCAATTAATGCATCGAAAGAGTTAAGAAGGATATGATGCAAAATATTCATAAGAGATCTTCATGTCTGCCTTGATCCTTTAGGAATTGAATTGTGGCTACTCAAGTAGCTAGTTTGTAAGCTGAAGCCCCAAGGTTCCTTACCTCATCCTTAGCTCAGAATGCCATATATACTTCACCTTACATTCCTTTGGTGAGATGATTATTAAATTTCTGGAGTTTTTGTGAATATCTGAGCAATTGCTCTCATCCATACTAACTGTTTACACACCACATTTCAGGATAGATTATGAATTATTTTAAATATCTTTATACCTTCTAGAGCACTGTGTATAACAAGAACTCAAAACTCAAAGAACAACATTTTTCAAATTTAAAGTTGTCTCATTTTTGTATTCAAAAACAACAACCATATCTCCATTGATCAAGTGAAATGGACAAGCAGATAACACAAGGAATGACAATATATGCCTTTTAAATAGCCATTGGATAGGGGAGTTTCCACATTTTTAAAATTTTATGGGAAATACATAGCCAGATAATCTAGCAAAAGTTTGCCAAGTCCTAAATTGCTTTTCACCATTAGACTAAGTCATGTGATGATTATAATGAAAATATCACTTCGGGTCTGTAGTTTCACTGTGTTTTCCTTACTCAAGTTTTAGTGAAAAGGACAGTTGCTATCTCTACCTAGCATCTGCCATCTATTTAATGTACCATTATCCACACTCCCTGGTTCTTGTCAAATCCAAAAATTGAACAAAAAGCAGTAAAATAAATGACTACTCACCCAATATTATGGAATCTGAACCAACCTGGATTGGCCTACATCCATAATATGAATCCAGGCTGACCTGGGCCTAAGTAATTGTATTCAGGTTGGATCACATCCCTATTTAAACTCAGGAATAAGGCTCTACAGACCATAAATTACCTAGGGCTAATAGAGCTTACATCTTCAGAGTTACCCCCGAAACAATGTAGCCACACACAAAAAAATTAAAATAAGCCAAGAGTGGTTTCATTTAATAACTTGCTCTCCCTGTTATTGGAGAAGATTTAACAATTTTAGAGGTGCTGCTAATAAATTAAATAGCAGATCCTGTAGCAGTGGTTGAATACATACATTATCTGAATATCCTATAGTCAAAGCAAAGAAAAACATGAAGGATCTGTTCCTCTCCTTGGAGTTGACCACATTCCAAGCCAGAGCTCGGGCGCATGCCTACAGGCTGCGCTGAAGCTGGTTCACAGCCTTATGCAGCTGTGGAGTTTGGAAGGCTGCTACAGGGCTGCTGGATTCGTCCCAGAATGTCAACCTCATTCTCAATTTAATGACTCTTGTTGCTTTATGTCATGCTGACCTTACTGTTAAACACAAGTTTGTTTGCTTTCCTTCCACTCATGGAGAAATGGGGAAAGCATTCCTTTTAAGCCAGTTTAAAGCTTTAAGTGACAAAGCACTTTCAGCAAAATGTGAATTAAGTAGCTAAGGAAGTCTACCTTGTCCATTCTTTTAAAGAAAATGTATTATTAACTCTGCAGTGTGACATCAGCATTATGGTCAATATTTAGATAGATATGAGCAAATTATTTAAATGGTATTGTAAAGGGTTGTCAAGACATACACTGTAGCTTGTTTTTATAATCATTTGAAAGTGCTCTTAATACATCAAATCCTGATATATCCAATTTGGCCAATAAATTATTCTAAATGAAACCTACTTAAATATATATTTTCCTCTAATTGATTACATGTAAAGCTTAACATCTCTTTTTCTATGATGCTTACTTGCCTGTGAGTTTTCATTTTTGTGAATTATTTATAGAAAGCAATGGTTTTAAACTTCTTTCCACTAAAGGTACTGTTTACTACCCACCTCCCCCAAAAAGTTTATATATTAAAATACATACTCCCAAACTGTATTCCTATTAAAAAATGATTGGTTTGTTTTCTTATGTTTTGTTATTCAAAGACACATCAGTTTGAGCTGCTGAGAAACATAACAGCTATGTCCACACAGATTTCATATTTTTTATGCAGCTTTAACTTAATAGATACAAAATTGGGGGTGGTTAAAATAGCAAAATAATCAATGGATATCTAGCATAGCTTTCCTAAACTAGGTTAAGAGCCAGCGATCTGAGGTCATTATATATTATATAAAAGTAAGTCTTATTCTTCTAAGGGCTTTAAAACTCATGAGAAAGACCAAAAACATTCATGGAGAGTTAATACAAGCATACCATATTCTTGTCAAAACAGAGAGATGCAGCTTTGCTTTTTCTCCATAGGGTAAAAAAACTGTCCAGAATTGACTTAAAATGGCTACTCCTATATTTTATATAAGTAGGGGTAGAAAAAGAGTTTCACTTGGCTGTCTTTAGAATTCATCACTTTAACCAATAAAGTATCTCCTTATGACCCGAGCATTTTAACTTATATGTACCTATTCACAAGAAAAATCAGAGCAAAGAATTTTTTTATAAAAGCTTTTCATTGAAATTTGGAATAAAACAGAAGAAAAATGTAAGTTTTATGTATTTTAGGAGTAAATAAGACTTACAAAAATTAAATGGAGAGCTTCCCTAAACAGTAACTTAAATATTTCCCCTTAATTACTCAGCAAGCAATTAGGCAGATGATACAAAACATGGGTGATTATCTACAGTAATAACAATACTGAATGTTAAAAATTATCACTCACTATCCACACATATAAAATGTAAATGTGCTTAGAGGCTTGCGTTTTGCTTCTTAAGAAAGTTCTTTGCTTTCTAATTTAAGGCTACGTAGTTTAGGGGGGGAAAATCACTAAGTTTCCTTAGTTGCCAATTAATTGAGTATCTTAACACTTAAAAAAGGGAGAAAGAGATAGAAATAAGAGAGAATACAGAGAGAGAAGGAGGAAGGAAGGAAGAGATAAGAAAGGGAGGGAGGGAGAGAAGGAGAGAGGGAAGGGAAGAAGGAAGGCTAGGACCAAATTTTCCTTTTCAATTCTGAAACCACAAATTGCTATTAATAGAAAGTAGCCGGCATAAAGTAGTCAACTCTCACCTATATTAACAGAAGAAAAACAGGCCCTGAAACACAAAAACAACAACAAAATGTAGTTTTTTTTTTTGCAAAGTTGAAAGTCTTACTTTAGGCATCATTTCATTCTTCAGCAAGTAGTTATGAAGCATTTACTGTTTTGCATGCCAGTCATTCTGCCAGGTTGTAGAGATAACTGGTGAATACATTAGTTACTATCTTCTCTGAGTTTAAGATGGTTGAGGACTAGAGACAGGTAAATAGATAGTTACAGTATTGTTTGGTGAGTACTCGGATGGAGAAAATACTAGGAGCTATTGGAATACCTAAGAGGGGCACCAGGCTTGAATTGAAGAGTGGGCAAAGGCATCATGGGAAAAGGTCTAAGCCATGATCTAAAACTGGTTTAGGAATTAGCTGAGCATGCAGTCAGAAGATACCAAAGGCAGGAAGAGAAGAGTATTCCAAACAGAGGTGACAGTATATGCTCAGACTTGGTGGGGTGGGGCTGATGATGAGGCTGAAGAAGAAACCAAGGTCCATATTATCAGTGATCTTGTACATTGTGTTAAATTGTGTAGTCTGAATTGTGTTGTCAGCAGAAGAACATATAATTCAAAATGGTATATAAGAAAATTCATGAACTTATGAACACAGGTGAAATATACCATATAAATTGTCAAACACAAGGTCAGATATCTATTCTGTGACTGGGTTGAAATTTCATTTTTTTTTTTTATCAAGAAAGACAATAAAAACTAAGAAATTTAGTTAACCAAGTTTAAGAATCCTATCTATCCAAACAATCTCTGTGTCCCCAATGTCCTCACCTTTGCATGTCTATTGAACCTCATGGTCCTGGTCTGTGCTCAAAGGAAAGACAAGAACAGCTCAAGATTCAGCAAATGGGAAAGAAAGGGAAACTGAGCTGTGTTAAACTAATAAAAAATAAACACATCCTTTGTATAGATTCCTTCTTCAGATGCCATCATCCAGTATAAATGCAAAATGGTACACACACACACACACACACACACACACACACACACACACACATAGTTTAATTCTCTGTAAAGGGTCTTGGCTTTATGAATTCTTCACAGCGTGTGGGCAGTCTGGTGACTGATAGAATGGGGAACAAATTTGGCAATTAAGACTATATTCATCTCTTTAAGTTACAAAGAGCCTTATTTTCTATTGATTACCTCACTCAATTTCCATCAAGGGCTGTTCTTTTTTCTTCCATGAACCAATGGCAGCTAGGAAGAGAAAGAAGCTTATTATATGCAGGCAGTGGCAGTGAGAAGGGGGCTGCTTCTTTCTCCTGGTCCTCCCTGGCCTCACCAGTCCCTTGCTATGCCTGCTCATAGTACCCACTGTTATCACCTCATAGTCAAGTCTATGGCTCATAGACTCATCTGTTCTTTCTTCTTCAGTAGCGTTCAGTACTGTTTTAACTTGTCTAACTTGATCCCTTCTATTCCCTGTGGCTCAGTGTATCCTTCCCAGGCTTAGCTGCTTCCCCCATCTGGCTTCTGGGTGGAGGGAGATACCTTGCCCCTTGAGGAGAGTCCTGGCTCACCACTACCTGCTAAGCACCCACCCAGATGGCATCATACTGAATCCAGGCTTCTCTGAGATGCTTGTAGATTTATAGCCATGCATAAAAGCCATGATTTTCTTGGACTTCCTGTTACTTGTCTGGATGTTCTATTGCCCATTCCACCTCCTTCAAAACTGGAACACTGTCATCTGACCTCCTTACTTTCCCCTGACTCACAGAAACCTCTGACTTCCTCTTCTTGTCTGCTGAAAGCTTCCCTTGGGTCTGAGACTGTTCTCTTTACCAATTCCCAGTAACTTTCCTTTTGAGTCTACCTCTTAAAGATACCTTTGAGATGTAGAAGACCACTTTTTCCTCTTAAGAAAGCCCCAGTCTCCAGACATGTCTTGCTCTGGATCTCAAAAACAGGTTACGGACGTCAGAAGCTGAACGGTGACTTTCTTGAAGCATTTCTGCTGTAACAATCCTAATTCTCCTTGAAGCAACATGGCTGCTTCCAATGGAGCAGGAAAAGGGTCAGATGACAAAAAGAAAAACACAAAGATATTTCAACAAATACATTCTTTTAATGTGCTTTGGGAATTTACATGAGATTTTCTGTCAAGTGTGTGAGACTCCCCCTCTATCTGTATGCTGAATAGATCTAGCACTGGCTGGTGACAAACGCATAGCTGTAAAAAAATTAGGTGATAGTGGACTTGTAACAACATCATCACCTACTACAACATCATCCCATACTTATTTTCAATCTAATGTTTTATACCCCACCTGACATACTTAGCAGACTTCTTTGCACATAGATTTTTACATTTTGTCATGTTAAAATTGATGAAATATTCAATGGTATCCACTCTGTTCCTTGTTAATAAAACTAGTGTAATATTTGGCAAGAGCAGGGAATCATCATTTCCCTCTTCCATGACCTGGATCTCTTGGTTCCCATTGCTACAGCTCTACTTTGAGTAAATAGTAGGACACTAAGTACATACACCACACGCATACTTTTAAAGATTTAGCCCCTATATACTTCTTGAGTCATTTCACACACCTGGTTCTGCATTTCTGAGAGGGGAAGACTATTTGAAAGCACACTAGAAATTCATCGGAGGTTTTTGCAGAGAATGTGAGACTCTCCCTCCATCTATATATGTCTGGCACTGATTCCCAGGCTATGGTTGGGTGACAAAAGCAAAGCTGTAAAAATTAGGCAATAGTGGGCACCTAACAAACTCATCATATACTTATTTTCAATCTAATCTCTGTTTTTAAACTAATGGTGGATTTCAGAAAAAAATATTTTATGATTCACATGAAAAACTGAGCAAGTCTGCTCTACTTGACAAGTGTCTTACATTAAATTGGCTAGTGATTTCAAATGAATCATCTTTAAATAACACGTTTCCTTAAAAATGATTTACCACTAATTCCTATTATTCTTATTACTATTCTGTGTGATAATAAAGAATAACTTGTTTCTATATATCTCTTTATTAACGAATTAGAGAGCCCCAAGCCTCAATGCAATGATACACAGTTATATACAAGGTACTTAAGAATTACGAGTACATTTCTTCTTTACCAGTCACTTAAATTTATAACCATCATTTCAGTTTGTACAACAGTGTATGTGGCATAAGGTGGGATATTAATATAGATGGTTTGGCATTATGTAGACAATATCCTTGACTGTGTGCACATTTTAATGAAGCAAGGAATGATTCTCAATGAAATTGAATGCAACTAATTGCTCATGAAGAAAATATACTCAACTGGTATCTAGTAAGATTCAATAATGCAATGTTTTTGGTTACTTTGGAAAAGCAAAAAGGTTAATATTTTTATATACATATAAATTTTCATATGAAATTTAATGCACTTAACATTAAAATGGAAGAGAATGTAATCTAATTGTTAATAACAAAGTATTTCAGGTTCTTATTGTGCATTGGTTTCATAACTAGGACTATAATTTATATATTATATATATATTCCAATATAATACTGAAAATATGCAAATAATGATCCTTTAGTAAATAAAGTAAGTGCCTAGAATGCATAAGGAACCTTGTGTATAAGAATGTATTCAGAATCTATTTAAGGCCTTAACTGCTGGGAATTTGGAGACACAAAGATAAAAGTGTAGAACAGATTTCTTGCTTTTAATTTCCAGGTGATTAAAGATGTCAGACATTGTTTGAAATTTAAACATCCTTCTTTCTTATTCAGTCAGCTACATTTGGAGTAGCCTGAAGAAACCAGAAAGTTTTATTGAATTATTTGGCCATGAATATGTTCCTATAACATTAAAAAAAATATTTCATTTATTTTTCAACACTCTTTTCAGTTTTTAAATTAAACATGTCCTCATATTCAGATTTACAAACTTAATTAATGTTGAGAAACTTTATGTTTATGTATAAAACAGTATTCTGTGTTTTTTGTAAATACTGGATTTTGATAGTTTGTGGAGTTTTGCTAATTAACCTTTAAGTTAACTGTTTAATAAATAAAGAGAAAATGTGGTGAATGGCCCTGGGTGTAAATGCATGTGAGACTCTTCCCTGGTGTCAAAGTCACTGTAACAAGCTAAAGAGTATATATAATATCATTCTACTTACTTTTTAAAGGTAACATTTTATTTAAAAGGTAAATGTTATATTTAACTGATCAGGTGAGGTCAAAATTCGTCTTATAAATGATCTAACTCAAGTAACTAGAGTACTTGACTTTATAAAATGCAGAGATCTGTGATCAGTTATTTTGAACAGTTTGGAATTCATAAACTTCAAACAACTGAAGCACTATGAAAAAGCAAACTATTTTCATGTCTGAAATAAATCAGCTGCACATAATTATGCTGTGACATATGAGAAGCCTGATAGCACAGTGTTGAAGAGCATATGTTCTGGAGCCTAACCATCTCAGTCTGTTTCAGGGCTGCACCATGTACTAACTACTGCATCTCTCTGACTCAGTTTCCTTATCTGTAAAATGGGCATAATAACAGTGCCCCTCTCATAGGGTTAAGAGCATTAAATGAGTTAGTGTAAGTACTTAGAGCAGTTCCTGGCATAGTATACACTATCTAGGTGTTTTGTCCAATTTGAATGGCTTTTTAATAGATAAATAATTAAAGGTTCAGAGGATATTTTGATTTGTAACTTATATAAACTCATAAGCAATAGTAATTTTTAAACTTTTTACATCATGTGAAATTCAATAGCATGATACTCAAAGTAAATTTCTTCAAAAAATGAGATTAAGGATGGACTGTTAAAAATGATAAAAGAGGGCCGGCCGAGTGGCTCAGTTGGTTAAGAGCTCGCTCAAGAGTTTGAGCTCTGAGCAACAGGGTCCCCGGTTTGATTAACAGCCCGAGCTGAGCTGCCGCTGAGCTGCCAACCAGTGGCAGGATGGCTCAGCTAAAAAAAAATAAAAATAAAAAATAAAAGAACTCATATAAATGAAAAAAACCCCAACAAACTAGCTACTTGAGTAGCCACAATTCAATTCCTATATCTGAGATAGTTTCCACATAAGGCAGATTGACCACATCTATATCAACCTCTGTCTCTCCCCAATAAATAACGTTTCTTTGAAAAGAAGTATGTAGGAAAAACAAAATAACTTTTGAATTTATTATAGATGCTTACTAAAACAATAATATTGGAAAATCTATTTATACAACACCAAAGTTTAACTTTTATTTTTTAAATTATTAAATTTTATTCTGTTGGCATTAAAGGACTTCAGTATCGTTTGTATCTCAAAAATTACTATGGAACTAAGAAATAATGTCCTTATTTTGAGAAATATTGTTTCGTGTATTCTAGCTGTGACACATGAAGAACATCCTGGAAATTTTAAATAGTCTATTTTTTCCATATAAAAGTTGAGTCAGATTAGTGAATAAAATGTTTAAAGGAGAACAAAATAAAATCCAACATTAACCATTTTTAACCATTGTGTATGGTAATCTGGGTAGCATATTTCTTGATTTGCCTGTTTTACTTTATTTTATTCCTATGGCAGAAGCCAGCTATCATTTATTTTCATTGATTTCTCACATTTTAAGATGCATCTTATAATTCATGTTATCTTACAATGCCATCAGCCAGGTGGCATTTGTGAAAACCTTCCTTTAAAAACCTCCTGTAGGATCAAAAAACATCCCTAGCGTCTATGAAATATGGTGTGTGTATATATTCATTCTTCCTTCATACAACTGCAATGCTTCTACTTCTTTTAATTTGTTATCATCAATTCTTTTCTATTATAGACCAGTAATCAATATGCATTCAATACGTATTAGTGTTTTTTGTTTTTTTTTAGCTGACACTTATTTGAGTAGCTACTATGCACCAGGCCTCATACTAAGGAGGAGCTTTACATATATTATCTTTAGCTCTTAACAATAATCTTTGCAAGCTAAATATTATGAGTTCCATTTTACAGAAGAGGAAATAGAGGTTCAGAGTAGTTCATAAACTTTGAAAAATAATTCCTTGCACTATTGCTCTTCCAAAAAGAAAAGGAATTTCTGTCACTTTTTTCCAAGTTAAATTTTTGTCCTAGCACACATATGAAATATTTTGTAATAGTTTTTATTTAAAAAATTAAAAAAACTTAAAATAATATTAATAAATGGGATGCCTGTTTAAGCCTCATCAAAATGAATCGGCTTTGGAATCCTTAATAAAACTATAAGAAGCTTGTGGGGGGAACAAGTCCGTTTTCTGGAGAAACCAAAATATAAATAGTACTTTGCCAGCACCACCGCCTGTACTGGAATGTTGTATGAAGTATGATGAATACATCATAAATGAAATCAGCATTCCTCTGATCTGACCTGGAGTTTCAGGGTAGCTTGGCTTGGCAAGAAGAATTTTTTAATGATTAGAATTTTGAGGATACATTCATATTCTCAATATTTCCATTATTATATTTACTATGTAGTTCTGATAAAATTGATGCCTTAATGCTCCTCCTGCTTCAAAGCTTCCATTCTTTGTTTTAATCCTTATGTGCCAGAAGTTTAAGATAAATCACCATCTCATCCTCATTTAAAGGTAAGACAGATAGATACACACACTAAGTATTTTTGTTGGAAAACACTTAAAATTGGGTCATGTGCCAGACAAAGAGAAAAAATGCACTATATCTAAGATTATTCATAAAATTCATATTTAAATTTTGAAATTATCCTTCCTTAATTTATTAAATAGTTTTAGCAGAACTGCATAAATTTTCCCTTAAGTAAGATTTAAATTAGACCAACCTGGATCATATAGAACAGAGGAAATGTTTTTACTTGTCAGATTTTTATTTTCATAAATCTTGCACATTTCCTAATGATAACAATGCTTCAAAGATGCAGTGTTTTTACTGAAACATTACTGTCATGAAAAACTCATCAAAGAAAAAACAATTTTAAGGACTTGAATCAATGTCAAAAAGTACTTAGATTTTTGTCACTTTTATGATTTATAAACAAACCATTATTATAAAATTATTCAAGTTCCTAAATGACATTTGATTTGTTGAAATGATGCATAGTAAAAAACATATCATCTACCACCAAATTTGAGAAAATATAGAATAACTAAAGTGAAAATCTATAAATTATGCACCAAAATTCAAACTGAGGGGTTAAACTTCTATATGATATCCATGTTAGTTTCGCCAAAAAGTTTTACATTTAGCTTGGTCAGATTTCCAAATTTTGGTGGAAGTGTTTGTTCTATTGATTTATTAAAGGATAATTATCATCAAAAATTTCTAAAGAGTATAAAACACTAATAACTTGGGTTATGAAAGGTTAAGGTAAAAAGGTAAGAATGGAGGTAACTAGTGAGCCAGACCATACATTCTTGAGAATCACCCAAACAAGACAGCCTAATCACTGATTTTAATAACATCCAAATATATATAGTAAAACAATCAGTAGTATTCCACTCAGTTTTAAAAGAGGCTTGTCACTTCCCTGAAATACAATGCTTTGTGGTCTTAGTAATCTATCGTCTCTGAACCTCAGTGTCTTAACCTATCAAGCAGAGAATATTTCAACAAAGAGATTTGTGTTTACATGAGATAAAGCCTATATAATTCCTTTGCACACCATAAAACATATGCAAACATAATTCTTCTAAGGAATGGATAAGGACTTGCTAAAATCCTTAACAGCTAGAATATATATTCTACAATGTAGGCAGATAGCATTAATAAGTTAACCTTAGCCATCAAATACACAGATTTTTAATAACCAGAAACACATTAACCTTACTGGTATAGCTATCTGCTTTTTGAAAAGCCCTAAAACACTATACCACCAACCCCCAAATCCCCCCCCCCAAAAAAAAAATTAAAATGCTGACCTGGCAAAAAAGCCATGGCACCTGAGAGAAGGCAGCTTGTGTGAAAGCCCATCTGGAGGATGGGATCCTGGAGTCCCTGTGGCTCTCCCACCTGCTCTATCTCATTGAGAGGTCACTGTCCAGGTAGAACTGTGCCCTGCAATGAGAGATCACTCAAGAGCTGCTTCTTGAAAAATGTGATGTCAAAAATGGTTGTTTGCACATCCCCATGAATTTTTAATTTCCTCCTTCCAAATAGAGAATCATATTCATAACTATTATTTAAGAGGACCTCATTTTTAGGCAAATTTTATCAAAATAAAACATTTTATATTTAAAAATTGTGTATACTTTAAAACAAAAATCTCCTCTTCAAGTATCTCAGTTAGAGTGTTTTCTGAACAAGTATGTATGTGCTGTAATGAAACTGGCCTATGTAGAGGTGATCTGAGGACAGGAAGTTTATTGTTGGCTCCTAAATTATCTGAATTGGCTACCTAAACTGGGCTAAATTCACCAGATTCTTGTCTAGTGGTTTATTTCACTTTTACTATGGAGTTACAAAATATATTTCTTCAAAGAACTAAGAAAATGCTGAGTTTACATTTAAAGGGCTGTTCATACTTCACATAATTTTCATATTTTTAAAACTTTTTTGCATAGAATTAAGTTACATATATCATGTGTAGAGCTATATTTCTTGAACTTATTGGTATCCCAACTTATCTCTACTTAAGTAGGGTTTACATTGAAATTATCCTGGAATAGGAAAAGTCTATTCTTAACTCTGCAGGCATGCATGAGTGCAAGCTCATGTACACAGCAATTTAGAAACAGATGTAAAAGTCCCTTATAACAAAAGAAAAAGTTATCAATGCCGGCTAAAATATGGAGGAAAGAGTTGGGAAACTAGACTAAATAAACTTGGGTTGCAAGCTGTACCCTGACACTTCTTATTGAGCTGGTATGAATTATCTAAACTGGCTGAAACTGATTTTCCCTATCTGAAAAATGAGGGAACGTGATATATACATTTGATACATATATGTATATGTATATAGATATGTATATCAAAAATTTTGGAAATTGTAGTACTAGTCACTTCATTTTAGGCTCTTTATGCTTTTTCTTTATGCTGTAATCTGGACAACAGTGGTTCAGTCAAACTTTTAACAGATTTTTATTTAAATTAGTCTATAAATACTCGTCTTTTTAACCCCATGCCATTTGAATCTGAGTGTTTCCAATTTCTAAAAAATGCAAGAAACATTTAGCCTCTTTTTATTTCTTATACATCTATTAACAATCTGAAGTAATTTATGGTACTTAGAAAATTCCCCAAATGCTTTTACCTTGGTTTTATCCATTCAATTATAAAATTGGTTAGCTATAGTATATAACACTAATGAATCTTAAAATGTTGATACTTTGATTTGTGATATTTTCAAACCTAACGCATTTTCCATGTATTAAACCCTATTTTTTTTCTGTACTCTATTTGCAGTGAATTATAACTCTTTTAAAGAGCAATTTTTGTTTGATATGCAAAAATAATTTTTCTTTTGTCTTTCTTTCCATCTCATCTCTAACCATTCCCTTTAATAGTACCTTTCGTTCTGAAAAACAATGTTTTCTATTATATTTTCTTGAAATTGAATTTGACATTACAATTCAAAATGTTCATTTTCATTTTAATTCTTCCCAGCTATATTATAACAATGTCACTGTTTTAACTGCTCAAAATAATAAGCAAATAACTTTAAACGATACCCCAAGGATAAGCTATTTAAACAAAAATGTGAAAGTTCATTTTATTAATTAAGCCAAAATTAATTGTCAAACAATTTCAACTGAAGATTTTAACAGTGTGCATGCTAAATTAAAAAATAGTTATTTAAAAATCATCTTCAAAATAATTAAATTTCAAATAACAGTATTTCAAATAATAGGGTCTTCTGTATCAATTTGAAAGCCATTATGTTTTAACCTGTTCTTTGAATCAGTATATTTTTCTATTTGGAATTTCTGAATGACAGAGAAGAACATGTATTTCTGGAGGAGGTATAAATGAATTTATATTGTAATAAATAGCAATTTATCATTTAAAATATTACTGTTAAAATGCATTGTTACTGCTGCTACATTTTATTCATTTTTACATATCAAAGTCATTATTCTCACAACATTCCAAACACCACAATCTAGTATCTAAGTTGATACTGCTTACTCAGACATGTGTTGCACTTGAAATATCTTATTGCTTATAAATATTATATGTTTCTTCCTGTGTTTGTTTGTTTTTTCCTCTCTCAGTATACTGTTTAAGCTGATTTCAAACAAAAATATGATCAGAGAGTCATTGGAACATTACTTACAGACCTCAAATAACGTATCATCCATGGATTCTTTATCTGTGGTCCAGGACTGGCTTTGAGACAGCTTAATATAATTTTAGTGTCTGTGTATACATGTGTTATCCACCACTTTCATTAACTTCTCAGAAGGGTCAGCAACAAAAAATACATTAAGAAACAAATCAATTCTCCACCTTGTTTTACTAATAAAGAACCTGAGACTCAATAGAGCAGGCAAGTCTCCAGCGTCATAAAGGGTGTGAATGTCAGAGTTGGAGCCAGGGACTGATTTGTAGATTGACTACAGAATGTTATCCTGGTAGAGCTGCCAACAGAAGTGGGGTTTCAACTGACATAGAGGCTGATAAATTGTGGGTTCTCTTTAATTTTGTTCATATAGAACTGAAGTAGTGAAATTAACCTCCCATTTTATTTAGCATCATGAAATTATTACACTACAACTATAATGTAATTATGATGTGTTTTCCATATTTTATGCCTTAAAACATGGACTTATAGAAAAATAGAAATTAAATTCTCATATTTCTGCAGATAAATGGAGCTTTTGCGGGGCATAATAAACTTCTTATCACTCTTTTTTTCTTAATCAAAAGTAGTGACAGAAGTAGGCATTTCTGCACCACTGATTATGCTCTTTAACCTGTTGACTAGTAAATGTGTGTAATCCTTTCTTTCTAACTCTTCAGTGCCAGAGGGGAGACAAAATAAAAACAAAAGTCAGAATCAAATTTAATAAACAGCCTATCAGTTCTGGAAATTTACATGTTATCTACATCTCTCATCACTAATTTGTGCAAAACCGAGTGGGTGACTCCAAATATAAAAGGAAGAGAGGAATGATCTGTATAATATACATCTTTTTTTTGAAATATTTCAAAGCATGCTTTAGCAGGCCTCGAAGCAAAATGAGGTTGCATTGTCTTCTAAAAGTGACCATGATAAAAAAAAAAGAAACGTAGGCTATCATTTAAATGCTTGATCTGGTGATTATTAAAATAGAGTTCTATTTTAATGAATGAAGACCTAAATTATCTGAAAAGGATTGGGGTAATAAAATAGAAAATATTCCTTCAGACCAAATAAGGACCTGAAAATGATACGAAGGAATGCCCCTCACTGTTTCCTAAGGCATTAATTAATATGCATCAAACTTCTATTACATACCACTCGAGAATTTCCAGGGTCAGCTAAGTAGAAGGCAATGTCCACCCACAATTAAATCACGGTCTTATTAGAGATGAAGAATTTTGCACACATGAGAAATTCAAGGAAATATAAGCCATAATATAAATAAATCTTAAATCATAGGCTTTAATTCTAATGTTAGAGTTCAGAGAAGAGCGGGGCTAGTGTAACCAAAGGAACCTAGTCTGGAGTTGGGTCTGTTGGGGTTGGATAAGTTGACTAAAAAAGAACAGCAAGAAACTTCTCAAAGGTGCAAACTTCCTTCACACAAAGGCAATGACAAATCCAATAAAAACAGAAAATGTGTCTATTTGAGAATATCATAAAATAACTGTAGTGAAGTTAATTCAACAAGACAGAAAGGGTTTAAGACATTTACCTTGAGTAGAAAAACTATCATGGTTTGACAACGTCATTAAAAAAGATGTTAAATGAGAAAAATGGGAAATATTGAATGAAAAAAGAAAACTTAGACTTGAAAAAATTAAACAGGTAATATTACATTAAAAATGCCACAGGAAATAAATCTTGTCCCTGCAGCTATCTGCAAGGGCATTTCATTTAGGAATTACTTAATAGCTATTTCTTTCTCAAAACTGTTGCTGCTATTATGACTTATTTTTATATTTCCTTTCCAAAAAAATTTTTCAACATCTGAGGAACTCAAACTAAAGTAAATCAACAGAGCAGCAACTCATTTTATGAGGACAGCCTACCCAAAGCAGGGGGGTGGGGCGGAGAAAGAGTACACACGCACTAAGAGGGGAAAGAGGGGAGCTGTCTCACAGCAGGTTTTTGGTCCCTTAGAAGGTCATATTTGATTCACTGCCAGGAATAGCAATTGAAAGAAAATGTAACAAACCAGCTTCTCAATTACATTAACAAAGGTTTCAGCTTCCTGTGTACAGTCCTTTTAAGACTCCTCTGTGTTTTAGATCTGAAGGTCAATAAGCATTCCCATGAATCTTTGCATGTTTATATCAAAAGCACAATGTGAACTTTGGCAAAAGGAGGTGGCTCTGGGTTAGCTGGGCTTTTTAGGTTGTTACTGTAAATACAATTGAAAGCTAGCTAATTTCACACTATTGCTAAAGAATTAAAGAATATAGTTATAGGGCCAGCCAAGTAGCTCAGTTGGTTAAGAGCGCGAGCTCTGAGCAACAGGGTCGCCGGTTCGATTCCCACATGGGCCAGTGAGCTGCACCTGAGCTGAGCTGCCACTGAGCTGCCAACAGGTGGCAGGATGGCTCAGCTGGTGAGAGCACATACTCCTCACAAGGTTGCCGGTTTGACTCTTGCATGGGATGGTGGGCTACACCCACCCGCAACTAAGATTGAACACGGCACCTTGAGCTGTGTGGCTGCGAGCTGCCGACAGGTGGCCGGATGATGACTGGACTTGGAGCTGAGCTAGCTGCGCCCTCCACAACTTAGATTGAAGAACAACAACTTGGCTGTTCCCCTTCCCCAATTCCCTAACCCTGTTCCCCTCCCCCAATTCCCCAATAAAATATTTTTTAAAAAAAATAATATATTTATAAATGGTATTCAAAGACTCAGAATTGATCCCAGGGCATGTGAAAGTGGAGACTTCTTTTTTAACCAATAACTGCTTAGTTTTCTCCCATTCTTCCTTAGGGCATCTTCCATACACCTGTAGGATCCTTGTGAACTGAGTCAGGCCCTGGCTGCACTAGCCTCCCCAGCTCAGCCTATTTACTGCACCCCTGCACCTATCCGTTCACTCCCTGCAAACTCATGCTCAGTGAACTGCCTAATTAGGAAGCAGCTGATCAATCAATACTGTAAGAAGTAAATAAATAAAAGAATACCATCTTCCTGGGAGGTTTGCCTATTAAAGGATAACATGCCTCATCTATAGGAAATGGTGTATTCCTGTTAGCAGGCACAAGCCTCCTAGAGAAAGAAGTTTTGGGTGGTGTAGTTTTAGAATCTAGGTTAATAAAAAGGGTTTTTGAAAAGATTATATATGTTTTTGTAGATGATGCCTAGAAGTTGAGACTTATTTAACTCCAATGAGCCTCCAATGACAGCTATGAGAGAAGATGCAAATATTTTCCAATGAGACTCAAAGTGTTGTACATATCAACACATTCACATCCAAAGAAGGGTCCTGGTAACACTTCCACATGAATTTATGTTTATTTCTTAGGGGTCTGTTTGAGATCTGGAGAGATAAATGAGACAGTAAATGTGTTTGAGATCCATAATTCATGTTTATTGTTGAAAGTGTCCAAGCATCTTACAAAAAACAGGCTCTAGGGCAGAAAAGGGGCTGGGACTATTCCTTTGCCCTTTCAGTAAAGAATTTAAAACCTTTAGGAGGTTTCAAAGGAAACCAAAGTCGAACTTTATCTTTTACCCATGAGAGGTCTATGGTGTAATGAGTTGGGTGTTGAAGGGACCCTGTATAGCCTGGAGCGAATCAATATGCAGCTCAGAGCTCCATGGGGCCAACCAACACCTACCATCTGCTCTGCCCCTGGTGCTTTTGATGAGCTGTGACTTTTTTCTCATTCTTTGTAAAGATCAAAAAGAAGTGTCTCAATTAGAAATATGTTTTTAAAAAGTACCTTAATTCAGGTAATACTTGTATTTGGCTACATAAAAGTACGTTTTAGCATATGTCAATTGCCCATGTGTCCAAGCAAATTGTACAAATGAGACATACCAAATTAGGTATAATTCTTAAGTTTAAAACAGGTCAAGAGAAAGAACAATGAAATCAATGGTAAAAAGATTCTATGTCAGAATACTTACGTATCTAGACTTTACCATTGGCACTTAGTGTGTCCTCCTCTGCTTTGCTAATTGTCTTTTAAATTATTTTCGTCCTTCAAGGATTAAATCAAAGTTTCTTTTCCTGTGATTACTTTTTTAATCCTTATAGTAAGAAATAATCAGAGGGCCGGCCGAGTGGCTCAGTTGGTTAAGAGCTCACTCAAGAGTGTGAGCTCTGAGCAACAGGGTCACTGGTTTGATTCACAGCCTGAGCTAAGCTGCCGCTGAGCTGCTAACAGGTGGCAGGATGGCTCAGCTTAAAAAAAAAAAAGGGGGCTGGCCAAGTGGCACGTTGGTTAAGAGCTGGCTTGGGACGCCAGCTGAGCAGCAGGGCCCCAGTTCAGATCCCACATGGGGGCCAGTGACACCGGCGACCGATCTGCCTCACCCGGGAAGAGCGCAATGATAATACCAACATGGGCCAGTGAAGCAATGTCCTCTACAACTAGACTGAAGAACAAAACGACAGCAACTTGTCTGTTCCCCTTCCCCTGATTCTCCAATTTAAAAAAAAAAGAAAAAGAAAAAAAAATAATCGTGCTTTCCTAGGAAGTCCTTTTTAAATATGGCAGCTACAGAAAATCAAAACAAAAGACTAAGGAACACTAGAGAGTCTTTGCTGAGAACTAGAGGGCAAATGCTCCTTGGTCAGTTTTGCTTCTCCTAAACAACACTGACTCTTTATTAAAATATCCCATGAAATATCTATTAAGCTCTATGGAAATGTTTTAGCAAATAAGGTTTTTAGCTTGGGCAAGGATTTTAAAAATTTAAAGAAATTTATAATGTAAATATTTAAAAATGTTTATTCCTACCTCATACTATTTCCCCTACTTATCTATTAATGTTATATTTGCTGTAGGATTACTGTTTTATCCATAACAAGGCTCAGATACCTTTAAGGTTTAAAGCATCAGAAATAAAAACAAAATAGATATTAAATCTTATAATGAAATGAAAATAGTGATACAAGTTATGCCTCTCAATAATGTCTATGGAATCTTATAACATTAGAATAAAAATTTAACTTAGCATGCCTTCTTTGCTTTTTTCAGGCTACAGCTGAACTATTAATAATTCCTCATATTTGTATTGATCTCGACCACTTGAAAAGCTTTCACAATCACTGTCTCATGTGCATTACCTCATCTGAAAAAGCACCCCTGAGAGAAAGCAGGCATTTATCACCACTGCAAATTCAAAGTGCTGAAAATGAGGCTCAGAGAGATATTATGCCTTATTGAAGGGCCAGAGCTGAGCTGGAGAGGGAAATGTCAACTCGACCACTCTCCTGGCCCGTTCCCTTCTGTCTCCTTGCTCCACATTTGCTTAGAGGTTAGACCAGCCTCTACCTTTCTAGAGCAGGTCAATTTGAAAAACAGCAAGAACTCTCTATTCTCAACTGTTGTAGAGATACTGGCTGCCAGTCAGGCTGCCTACTACAGAGATTTAACCCATTAAATTGTTTTCTAGAATTTTTAAAAACAAAGTGAAAAGCTTGAAACAAGTATACCTAGTAGTGTTGTTTTCTTCCACCATTAGAGAAAACTTTTGGAAGTCTGGTTTCCTCATCTTTGCCTTCCCACCCAGCAGTGCTAGCAACAGGGAAGGCCCTCATGTAGTAATTTTGATCCTGCACTTGAGAATGCACACCTATTAATTTTCTATTTTGTAATGCATTTTTTTAGCCAAACCACTTACTACAACAAAGAAACCCAGCACACCATCAACCTAGTTCTGGCATCCCGACAAACAAGAAAATTATCATCAGTCTTATTGGAAACTCTTTTCCTTAACTAGGGCTAAAAGCAGCAACAAAAATCTATAATGTTCCATGAGAGGCACTAGTTTCGAAGAAAAAATAAAGGACTTTAGGTTACTGTAGTTTTTTCTTACTGCAGTTTCTTAAGTTGTTTCCAATCTGTAAAATTTAGATAATACCTATCTTTCAGGGAGGATATAAGAAACAAATAACAATAACAACAACAACAACAACAACAACAACAACTCTTCATTAAGGACTGTTTCATGTAATACTAATAATCCATGAGGTACCTTATTAGTATTCCCATGTTAGTGGTTAGGATACTGAGGTTTAGAAAATCAGGATTCAAACCCAGAAATTGCATCTTAGGAGTTTAACCATGACTCTGTCTGCCCCCTGTAAGATAACAGACTGAGTAAAACCATCAAGACAGGGTGGCTCTTGGAATTGGAATAAAAGGCAAGCGGGAGAATTCTGTGAAAATAGACAGAGAAATCCTTATCCAGAGAACAGAAAGTTTCTTTTCTTTCTTTTACTTTTTTTTTAAAATTATTGAGCCCTCTTTCTATTGTTGTATGAAGGAGAAAAAAAAAAAAAAGCAACTGACAGAGTTTCTTCTCTTGAGTCAGAAGGGTCCCAGAAATCTACATACCTGAAATGAAATTATCAAAGGAGATAGACTAACATAAGGCCTAAAACAGAGTTAGCACCCTTCTTTTCTTTGCAATGGCTACCCTCCACCCCCAAAACTGCTCCAATCCTACTCAGAAACAAGTGATTCCATACCATGAGGAATCTGGATTTTCACAGCGGTGATTCTAATAGGTTTAACCTATGTTTCAGGAGGCATTTGCTGAATCCTACCTCAGTACACACATGTGACCTTGTGGTCAGAACAAAGCAGAGAAAACTCTCCCCTCCTCCGAGATGATGCTCCTAAAAATAAAACAAAAAATAGAGATCAGGACTAAAATGTTCAGGCAATGACTTCAATGAAGTATGTTTTATATATCACAAAGACCCGATGATATTGGCTGTAATTGGTCCGAAACCTGAGTATCTCAGACTAAAAGATGTTGGACATAGGGTAAAATGTTCATGCTTTTTTCTGATGACCCAATCAGATGACATCTCTTAAACGTTCATGTTCTTGGCCACTTCCTAGTCACAATCATTTACCCTTACTTCACACACGAAGCCAATATTTCTCTGCCCACTCATGTTCCAATGAAATAATGCAACTTCTTCTCAACACCTTAGATTTTGCTGAGCTCTCCTGTTTTTAACAGCTGTCTGTGTTCAGCACTCTGCCAGAAAGAATATTTTTTTTCAACGGAGCTTGATTATTTATAAGGTAGATGAGGGAGCTATGTTGGTGACAAGAGCCTCAGACATTAGCAAGTTTTCTCATCTGAGGGGACCTAGTCTTCTGCCAGAAGAAAAAAAACTAAAGCCCTCCTAAACAATTCACTGGAACCCAAAGACCACAAAGTGGTAACCCACCAGCTACAGCCAAGATTGTTGTTTGGTCCAACAAATAAGTCAACATTCTGAAATATTTGCCAAAATTTTGAAAGCAAGGGATTACATACGAACACCCAGATTTCTGGCATCTCTTTAAAAATCAGAAAATCTAAGTCTGCATTTTTGGATGGCAACCACCAGTTGGAAGTTAACAGGCCTGTGCCTTTTGGGGTCAGTACTCTCTAAATCATCAGAGCCTTACTTTGACCACATCACATCTTTGTATTACCTGCCTGGAATAGTAGGCATTTGCATGTCAGAACCCTGCTAATCCATGCTATCTTGGCTACACTGCTGTCTGATGTTTCCATCTTTTATATCCTCAGTTTTGCTGGGGAGTCCTGTGTGAAGAGCAATACACTATTTTATAAAAACTTCATAATGTACTGTAAATAGATGTTATATCTGCTTTTATGATGGGGTTACTGAGGCTTACAGATAAGAGTTGCACAAACGTATACAACTAGGTCTATGGCTTAGCCAGGATTCCAATCAGGTTTTCTGACTCCAAGCCTACCCCCATTTCCATTAAAGTACAATTCCTGTTGAACAGTGAAGCTAAACAAAATGTCCACAAGAATAAGTACATTTTATACGTGGATGAGTAGAAAATAAAATATAATTTACACTTAGTAATTAATGTTGAAACATTATGTAAAGCCACTGAGAAATGTATGTCTTCCTTGATAATGAGGGAATGGAGGCTTTGCACAATTTCAGAGAGCAACACTGGACTGGGGGCTGGGAGGTAGGGTTCCAGGCCATTCCATAACACTCATTTATATTCTCATGTGAAAAGGTCCTCGGTTCATTCTGAACCTCCATGTGACAGGGGCCTTCTATAAAGCCCTTCATCTCTGTCACTCTGCTAAATGTTCTCTTCTTTCTCCCTCATCCCCACTATCCCCCAAGTCAACCTTTTCCTACCCCAGCACTTTCCTTGGCCTTTTTGTCCACAAGTCCATCTTATCTGTCTCAAGTAGGGCAGCCCTCTGGAAAGTATTTAGAGATGGATAGAGAAAGCATTTGTTATGTAGAATGCACTGTGTTGCTATGAGCCATTTGCTGTAATGCATAACTCTTAAAGCAGATTCATTGAATGCTCATGGACTCATGAAGAAAACTTATGAACAAAGCATTCATTTTTAAAGTTAAAAAGTTTACAAATCAATAATATATAATTGGATTGGTGATTTCAGCTACTGAACGCATAAATGGGAAGAAACATGGCTGAGTGAAAGTCTAAAATGTGTACATGTATATACCACATGATGACTCATATGTCACAAACAGACTCTTCTATATCAGAGTTCCTGGTTCCTTGAAAGGAACAGGTAAAATGAGCAGTGCTCAGTCACCATGTGTGTTAAGTTTGACATTTCTCCATGATTGATGTGCTTTAGTTCTGCGAATAGTTTGGTTTAGAAAAATGATGAGGAGGCAAGTTATTTCATTTGGCTGACTGAAACCGAAACTACCACAGTGATTAACCAAATATGGGCTTTTCCTCACAAAACAGCACAATTTGGAGTTAGTCAGTCCAGGCTCCATGATGATATAAATGTCCCAGGCTCCTTCTTGCTTTCATTTTTATGGCCACAAAATGGTTGCTTTGCTTCCAGCCTCCCATCCATTTTTCAGGCAGGAAGAGGAAAATAACATGAAACTAAAGAGGGTAGCGCTTGTTACAAGAAAACAGATTTCCCATTTATGACTTTTACTTACATCTCAATGGCAGAAACTATTGGGTTGTCGGAAAAGTCATAGCACATTTTTGCAATGAAAAACATAGAAAAATTACATCATGAATTTTCCGACAACCCAATATATCAGATAGTCTTCATATTGCAAAGGAGTCTGTAAAATACATAGTTCTTCAACTGGATATATTGTCATCTTAAACACAATCTAAGTTTCATTAAGGAAGGAGGAGACCAGATTTTTGGGTAGACAACTTATAGAGAGCTCCTGCCCAGCCCACAGAATATACAGAAGGTGCCCCAAAAATGTATACACATTTGAAGAAAGAAAAAAACTGTATGAATTGTAATAATATATACCGATAACAAAAGATGAATACAAGTCACATTTGACTTCTGCAATTACAAGAGGTGCTCAAGTGGTTGCCATTAGCATCCAGGCCCTTCTGATTACAGCGAACTACTGCTTGAGCAACGTTGACCAAAGCGTCCACTTGTATACATTTTTTTTGGCACCCTCAGTCGTGTTATGGAGCTCAGTCTAGTGTACCACAAATAGGTAATGGACAGCTGCAACCCAGGTATTATATGCTTTGATGAAATTATAAGGCAGTGTGCTATGTAGATTCCTGAACAGGATAAGATCCAGAGTCCATTGCCTGAATTTAGCACACTGAAACCATATACACTCAACTAGAGGACACAGCTCTTCTTTACTTAAGAGGACTAACTCCCCAAGCTAAGTAGCCAATCATACATACTTCCAGGTTACTCACTTGGCGGCATTTTGGCTTCACGGAAAGCTACTAAGGCAGCCCCTGGTTTATGGCCCCTGTATCCCTTCTTCTGGGCATCACTGCTTCCAAGATCTGCAGGTGTGCAGAAACAAAATGTATTAGCACACTAATTCAGTCACATGTAAGAGAACAGAGATTTTAAACAAAATATTAGTTCCTCTTCCATGTAACAAGCAGAGGTCTAGGGGTATGGTAGTTCCACTCCATGAAATCATGCACAGACCCAAACTTCTATCTTGTTACTCCATCAAACTTGAAGAGTGCTCCCATCTATGTGGTACAGAATCACCTATCTTGCAGGATGAAGGAATGAATGGGGCAAAGAGCTTGTCTCCTATCTTTAAGAACCAACAAGGAAGTTTTATGTATTTATGCTCTTTTTCCCACTGATTACAACTTTGTCACATATTAACACCAATGGCCACATATTAACACCAAAAGAGACTAGAACATATAAGACTTTTATCTTGAGTTGATCTGTCACTAGCTAAAATTTGGGATTTCTACTACTGTGAGAAAAAGAATATTAAGAGCATTGGAAAACAACCAATCATCTTTACCATACACAGCTACAAAGCAGAATAGCTCAGGGATTTTCATTGCTATGGTCCCATATTACTTTTTCAATTATCTATTGCTACATAACAAACTATGCCCAAATTTGGTGGGTTAATATGATTTATAATTTTTCATGATTTTGTGTGTCAGCATTTGGGCAAACTCATTCTTTACTGCTGATCCTTCTTCAGCCTCCTATAGACATCTGAGACACGTTTGAATCACCTAAATTACTCATTCAAAATAGTGGGCATATCCTATCACTTTGACCTCTGAAATGAGTCATTTCTTTGTTCTGGCCTTGTTCATCTTTTCTAAGGTTGATGCAACATTGCCTTCCAGGCCCCACCCCCGCAGTGCCCAACACACACACACACACACACACACACACACACACACTCACTCCTCCATTCATCTTATTAAAGGTAAATCTGATCACATCATTCTGCTCTAAACTCTCCCTACCTCCTCAGATTTGTCCTCAATCAATCCCATTCATTTTTACCTCACCCTATCCTTCCATAATCTCATGCCAACAGTTAGTGCAAGCACTCAACTTCCCAGCTAATTTAGAACTAGCTTTAATCCATGAGAAACCCCATTCAACTTTAAGTCTCAGGGTCTTTGCTACCTTCATTCCCCGCTGATGTTCTATACTTCAAGGTCTACTTAGGATGTTTCCTATCAGGTGTAAAGCCTTCTCTGATCGGCATCTGCCTTCCTTTTCCCTCTAAACTCTGGGGTTATTACTCTTCTTTTCACACTTTGTACCTCTATCACACTTACCTCATTTGTGCTGCAGTTTTTTGTTTGGTTTGTTTGGTTTTTGTTTTTCTAAAGATTTGATTGGAGAATGGAAGGAGGGGAACAGCGTTGGGGAATCAGGGAAGGGGAACAGACAAGTTGCTGTCCTTTTGTTCTTCAGTCTAGTTGTGGAGGACATCGCTTCACTGGCCAATGTTGGTATTATCATTGTGTTCTTCCTGGATGAGGCAGTGGCTCGCCGGCCATTAGATGGCTGCTCTCAAAGGCTCACAAAAGCTCACACCGGCTGCCAGCCAGCCCCACTGCAGCCTACACCGTCGCCAGCAACTCACTGAAGCCCAGCTCCAGGTCAAACTGTTGTTCACCATCTTAGCTGTAGAGGGCGCAGCATCACTAGCCCATGTGGGATCCGAACTGGCGGCCCTGCTCCTCAGAGCTGGTGTCCCAGCTCTTAACCAACTCTTAACCAACGCGCCACTTGGACGGCCCTGTGCTGCGGTTTTTAAGCCTTATGTCTGTCTTCCCTCGTTGAGCTATGAATTTCTTGAGAACAAAGACTATGTCAAGTTCTTTTCTAAATGGTGAGCAACTACAAGAGTGCTTGGCACTGTTAGTTGAAAGGCTGGAAACATGAAAAAAGACATGCAGATCATCCCAACCCTTCACTATCACCCACCTTATTCCTTCCCTCTCTCCAACCCCTCCATTAGGCCCTTCCTCTGTGTAAGGAGGAACCCAACCTTGTGCAGAGAGCCCTGCTCCCTTCAGCCAAAACTTGGTCAGATGATGACATCATCCATCAAGGTACAGTCATTCCTGCTTCTTTCTCTGCATCCAACCTGTCTTCTTCTTCCCTTCTGCCATCTTCTGAATTCAGAAGCATGCCCTTTCTCTGTGGCCCTATAGCACACAGTACTTACTCTTTTTAGCATTTCATTGACTTTTACTTATCTGTTACCCCAATAAACCATGGTCCTCTTGAAAGGAAGGATGACACCTAATTTACTCAGGATCTCCAATGACCTCTACAGGTTCTGGTGTTCAATAATCATCATTTAAGACTTGTCTAAATGGCCATTGAATTTTTCTATTTGCTCTGTGAAATCCTGACAAATGGTCGATCATCCAGACACACTTGCACACACCATGTAATAGAAAACTGTTTCCTCAGTTCTATTTTTAGAAGACTTGGTGATAACATTACTTTTTTTAAAACCTAGATCTTAATTTTTGTGACTTCTTCTAAAGGGTCCTATCTTTGGCCTGAGAAATAAGACCTAAGTCCTGTCTTTTCTTGCCCTCAGATATCCCCAAAGGCCTCAAAGTTCCGTTAAGCCTGTGCTTTTTCAAACTGCATTGTTCATACAAATCATCTGGCAATCTTGTTAAAATGAAGATTCTGATTCTGATTCAGAATGTTTAAGATTCTGCATTTCAAATCAGCACTTAGGTGGTCCAATGGTCACGCTTGGAGTAGCAACACTCTGGTCTAAATCTTTTTTCACAGGATAGGGCTTCCAGTCTCTTCTTCATCTTTATTTTTGATAAAGTCGAGTTTGCCAAAGATCTCTTTCAAGTGTGGTGGCATATAAAGCTTTACCATACTCCACTTAGTGTAGTAAAAAGGTGGTTCATTGTAACGAGTACTGGGTTTCAAAGCAGGTCAGCTGGGCTTTATTCCAGGCTCTGCCGCTATCAACTATGTGACATTGGGTAAGTCAGAGAAATTAAAATTTCAGTCTGTTTTCTTTTCACATCCAGTGACTGTGTCTAATAGTTGAGAGGATCAAAGGATTGTGTGACAGTGTAAGGGAGAACATGAGATTTGTGGCTACGTACCAAAAATTTGGGGGCCATTATTTAACTTCTTTTACTGCAGTTTAATATTTCACTGGTTCTTGTCAATTGCTGAATCAGAAAGTTGTAAACTCAATTATAAAACCCTTAAGATCTTGAATAATAATTGCTATCCAGTAACACCTACTAGGTACAGGAACAGGGCTAGATATTCTACACCTATTTTGATACCAAAAAAAAAAATTTCTTTTTCTTCCTCCTTTAAGTCAAGACTGGCTGACTCTTACCTTTCGCCTTTCTGCTCCATGTATGCCCATCAGGGATGGTATCCTTCATCAGAAGATATTCTTTTCAAATAATCTTATACTTTTCAAAGCATATGAGAAGTTACCCTCCCTGCACATCCAAAGTTAGTGATCAGTCATAGCAGTGATAGGAGTCCATAATTCTGCTAAAAACATATTGATATGACTTTTAGTCTCCAACATAGCAGAATAAAAAGTTTAGACTAAGTTTGTCATTTCCAAGCCTTGTTCTTAAAAGCCCTAACGCTTCTGTAAAGATGCCACAGAGGCTATGGGCCTGGATGGATGAAGGGAAGGCATTCTCTGACACACACGTAGGCGTGCACACTAGCGGCTTGGCTTGTATTTAACATACTGGGTTCCAGGTAAAATTTTTTTGAAGAAACGATTCTGTTCCAGTTGCTCTAAAAACGCTTGAAAGTTGCTAGGGCAGCTATGACTTATTCTGTGAAAAATCTGCTAGTTTGTAGATAGGTGACTCAGTAAATATTAAAACCCATGAGAATTGGGACAAGATGTTATCATTTTCCTTGCTCCAGCCCAGGCCGACCCTGGGAATGGCTTTCAGTAGACTGGCTCCTGGCAATTTGGAGAGGTAGAATATTTCAGAGAACTTATTTTTGTCAATAAGTAGAGTTCTGCTGAATGGCATGCTTGGTTCATTTACTCCAAACACCCAGAAAGAGCATTGGTAAGCATTCAATCAGTATTTAGGTGATTTATTTTCCCAAGGGTATGCTGTACAAAGAGATTTCAAATGTTCTCTCATCTGCATTTTTTGTTTTTTTAATCCAAGAACAACTGTATGAGAAACTTGGAAAATATTTTTGCTTCTTGATTGTTGGCTGTACAAAATCTCCATTTTAAGAACACAACTTCTTTAGCCCAAGAAATTCAACTATAAATTTAACATAGCCCAATTTTCAAATTGGGGTTATATTGTATTTAATGGCTTAAGAAAATTAGAGTTCAGCATCACCCTCAAATCATCAGCTCAATCAACCAAGTATTTACAGGTTTTACAGTGAGAAAAGCTTTGTCTCAGCTGTCCTTAAAAAGACATAATGTTCATGTTTTGGGGTACGTTTACTCCATCAATATTGAAATAACTTCCTGGTAGAATTGTGCATTCACAAAACATAAAAGAATCAATTCCACTATTCCTGTGCAACGAGGCACAGACACAAAAACCCAAGGCTACAACTGCATTCTCTAAATTCTAACAGGGTTTACAATGATTATTCCTTGGTTAACAGATTCATTTGTTTAATGAAAGGCGATGACCCTACTGTATGTAACAAGCACTGTCTGACTCAGTGATGAACAGGCGACATGTCCCACACACAGATCACAATTTAGTGGGAAAACAAGTATTTTAAGTCTTGAATAAAAGCCACACAAGAAGGAGATTATGTGTCCTCAGTTTATGTCACTACCTTGTGACTACTTTTTGTTAGTTTTAAGCTTTTTCACTATTAACTAAACTTTAGACTTTATTTGGACATCACCGATTTTTCCCTTTCTGTTTTCTTCCCTTTCCAGGAACCAATAGGGGTCCACATTGCAGTTAGTTGTCTGACCTCCCAAATCTCCTCTCATCTGTGATGTTCTTAGTATTTTCTTACTTTTCATGACTTGACAGCCTTGAGAAGTAATGACCTAGTATCTGTCTTGTAGAATGTCACCCATATGGGTGTATGTCTGATGTTTTTCTTATGATTAGACTGGACTTACGAGTTTTGGGAAAGAAAACCACAGAGCTGATATGCTCTTCTATCACATATTACGAGTTACAAGACAATTACATGGTATCGCTAATGTTAACTTTTACCACTTGGTTAGATAGTGCTTACCAGGCTTCTCCTCTGTGAAGTTATGATAGGTTTTTATACTCTATTTTTTGAAATTAGTCACTAAGTCTAGCCCATGTTCAAATGGAGAAGGGATAAACTCTACTCCCTAGAAGGAAGAAGAATCATGCAATTCCAATCATTATTTGGAATTCTTGTCTAAAGAGTATTTGTCTCGTCTCTCCTACTTTACATTTATTTATATAAATAAAATTTGTCATTTATCTCAGTGTAGATTCATGGGTATTTTATAATTTGGGCTATAATCCAATCACCCACTACTGCATGATTTTGTTGCTCAAATCATTTCAGCTTTGGCTGTTGGGAGCTAGTTTTTATTATTTCTAAAATACCAGTAATACGGAATTTCACCTAGGTCAGTCCTTCTAACCCAACATTCTCAAACAGTAGCTTTTCCACAATGATCTCTAATACCTACCCTAACAGTCCTTTACTACTTAATGATACTGGAAATTATTCCCATTAACCTTTTTATTTCAACAGGTTTTATGGCACGCATTGCTTCTCCTCTGATACTGATGAAAGCTACAATCTATTTGAGCAAATTAGGTTGTATGTCTGTTATTAATTAACCTCTCACGCTTAGTTTTTGCTTAGATTTGCTGCACTGTAACAATCAATTTAGCAACACAAATACTTACCCAAGTCTCCTTCTTTGACACTGAAAAGCAAAGTTTAGCTAGAAGTCAAATAATCACCAAGGGTCATAAAATGAGTAAAATTCCAAGGGGGTACTTGTATGCTGATACTTCTACCACAGCACATTTGTAAACTTTTGCAAACATATTTTCAGGTAAGCCTGCACACCTGTGATATTTTGTTTATGGCCTGTTTACTTCTTTCTCCTGTCGTCACTTGCATTATTAATAGGTACCAACATTAACATTTTCCTGGTCTTTCATTATGCCAATTTCTCAGGAAACGGTGCAATTGCCAGAAAAAAAGTTATCGATTCTGCAATGATTTTCTACTCAGCCACACCCAAAATGACCATTCACAGTACCTGAAACCTTGGATTTTCTCCATTTTCATCCAAAACAGCTGCCCTCTAATACAGTAGGTCTCCAAGTACAAAGACTAAATTAAAATGTGCTTACATCATTTATTTTAAAGTAAATTAACATACAGTGTAAACATACATCAAAGATATTGTGGCAATTTAGATGAGGAATAACATGAGGTTATTTACATGTTTGTGTATGTATGTGTGTATATATATATACAAAAAGTGCAGATAAATACAGAAACACTACAAAATAAACAAAAAACTCAATATGATAATTTACCGACAATCATTTTCATTTATTAATTTGTCATGTTAATGGCTGCAAAGAAATTCCTAGTACTGAAATATAATATCTATTCAACTTTTACATAAACTATAGTACCTCAAATTTTTAACAGTATATAAATAGTATTCTGAATTAAAAAAAGTCATCTTCCCTGACAAACTCCCTATTATTTGTAAAGGTTTCAGCTCAGAGTTCAAGAAGGCTTTTGAAATCACAGCTCTCAATACGTAGTAATGTCTCGGATTTTAAGCATAAATCACATGCAGGCAGTGTGCTCTGTAAAAAAGGGTTGATTGAAGATACAGAGGCAGATACAAAGCCTGTAACTTGCTGCCACATATAGCACAGTGTACATTTTCGTCTAAGAAACTGAGCAGATTCAAGGCAAAGCTTGGTTGCTCTCACCACTGGAATGGTAAAAACCATGGGAAACACTGCTGAGAAATAGGAGATGATACAAAAGGGAAGAAAATGGTCTTCTAAGGAAGGTGATCTTGGCACCTTCAGCCCCTCCCCCCTCCCACACTTAAGTTCATCACGTAGCCGTGAACACCTTTATTGATGGAGAATATCTACGTTTGTTATAATTGTCAGTGGCCCCTGCCTCTTGGGACTCCTCAGTAAGCACGCAGACTGCATCTCTCCCTATAGCACCAAGAAGTACTCATCTCTGAACCTGGTATGTCTCTGCGTGCCAGGGAGAGAGGAGAAGACCTGCTGGGCTCCGTACCTCACACAACTGCTTCTAAACATTGGTCTAGACTATGCAGATTGGTTTTCTGCCAGTGGCTTGCTGTGAGTGCTGTCCACATTATTTGATATTCTTTATTTAGAACAGTGGATACAGCTGCCCTAAAACAAACAAACAAAAAACCGAAAAATTCTATTTATTGGTCTGATCCTCTAAAAGTCCATGTCATTCCTAAGCCTGAGTTTGTGCATCGTTACTACCAAGTAGAGCCTGCACATGTGAAGCAGGAACATATTAGTGACAATGGACAAACACAATGAATGTGTTTGGAAGATGTGAGGCTAACTGATAAAAACCTCATATTACATCTGTGGATCGACAGGAGACAGCCAGGATACAGACTATTCAGAAAGGTGAACCTCATTTGTAAAAAGTGTTTTGATTTTGGAAGGTAACCAAAAAAAAAAGTAGGAGGCAAAATTAAACAGCAATTTCTACTCTAAGTGGGAAACATTTTGTCAGCTGGAAAGTAACTTCTGGACAACTGTCAAGTCTCTGCTTTTTTCCTTTACCAGGAGAGACAATTTTGGAGTCCTACCCAGTGATTTCAGGACAGAGTAATAGCTGCAAACTACAAATGTATTGTAAAACCAAAGAACAAAATCTGTTCCTAAATTGGTCTGCCTCTTACTTCAGTTAATTAAGTATAAATCAAATTGGGATTTTTAAATGCTAATAAAAGCATCCTGAAGAAATCATTTGGAGGGCTCACTACAAATTGAAGTTGTTTGAAAAAAGGCTCTGGGGACTCTCCTACAGCAACGTCCATTGAAACAATTACCTGAGTTGGAGCTGATGGGTCCTGGAAAAACACACTGATGATATCTTTTTTCACATCAGACACAGACGTAAAGAATGAGGCTAGGAGTAAGGTTAACAGGCTGTTACCTCACAAGATTACAGTGCCAGGTTTATCTTCCTGATAACACAGTGCAAATTTAGAAGGCATGCCCCAATATGTAAAACGAAGTATCTAGAATAAGAATAAAAGTTATCATGTATCTTTTATTTTCCTACTTGGGAACCTTGATCGTTTGGGATTGTAAGGTACATTTTCTTTTTCTCCACCATCACTGAAAGAGCCAGCAATCAAGACATTGTTGAGAAACCTGGTTATTCTCATTCATATTACAAAGCACAGTGCCGACACAATTAGCAAAACCACTCACATCAAACAAAGAGAAATGGCACCTCCTCATACTTCATGAACTTTACAGGAGTACAAACATTATTTTACTGTTCAGACATACTCACATAACAAAACAGAAAAAGCCCTCAGTTGACTGACTAGTTAAGAGTTATGGCACAACAAAAGAGCCACTTGTGAAATACATACATGTTTTGAAGTTGGGGATATTTTCACAAAACACACAAGATGACTGACTTAGATTCATCAATCTCATCCTCATACTGATTATACTGCAAGCAGTGCTTAGGGTGCCTGCATCATGTTTCAAAGGTGTGAAGGTGGCAACTGTAACACAACTTCACATTGTCTCTGCAAAGCTAAGGTTTCTTTATTGATATATTGTTACAGTTTGGAATGTGATCTCTTCCAATAATTGACATTACCATCTTGTGTAATTAATATGTCATGTGATTTAGAGACAACATCTTGATTTTCTCAATGTTCATAAATACCTAATCTGCAGAAAATTTATTTCTAGGGTAAAGCATCTTTAGTCTATCTCCATCCAGTATATGACCATGACTGGCTTACACATGTAATCAGTATGGGGGAAAAAAGGACCATGCTCACACATCTATAAGGTGAAAACTTCAAACAAAAACACAAATTGAATAAGCACTTTGGTAGTTTGTTTCAAAAAGGGGACCACAGCAAGTCCTGCCATGAGAGATGCCTCACCGCAAGAAGGGAGCTGGGCTTCACACCTCCGTCCTTCACAGTGAGAGCTTCAATTCCTGACTGAGCATTGGCGCAATTAGCTTGCAGACAACTCAGAGGCAGGAACACTCTGGTCTATGTTAAAATAAAATGAAGGTTGAGATTTCTTTATGCAGCAGCAAGTGAAGTGGAATTCTGAATCTCTCTTTCTGATCTTTCAAAGAAAATCAATTTGCTGTAAGAGGCTCTAATCTAATAGGATGCCAGGTGATGTCAAGGGTGCTTAAACTGAGGGTGTTGTATAGACTAAGGGACTGGTACATCGGAAAGACAACCTTCTGTTCCAGCAGAGGGTAGGCAGGGTGTCAGCAACGCTATTATGACTGGGAAGGGCCACCAAGGATCTAGAGATCAAGAAGCTCTAGGAACACCTCATTAGAGTGTACAAAGATCAACAGCAGGAGGCAAAAATAAAAAATAAAAAAAACCCAAAAAAACACACGTTTCTCAGGTTTTTTCCATTATATTACTAATTTCTATGCCATTAAATATTTTTCATTCCAATGCACTAATATTTATTTCTGGTTGTGACTCTGCCTACTGTTATTCTCTTTACTTTTAAATTCTAATCTAGTATTCCATTTTTAATTTTAAAAGTATAAATGCTCCAAGGCATAGTTGTGTGTGTAGGTGTGAGAGTATAATCTATGAACTCTAGAAGCATTAATTTAAAGTAGAAGAGGTTGAGATTATAGATTATAATATCACATAAAGAGAGTTTTATACAGTCAATACCTGAGTGTGTGCACAGTGGAGAACTGAAGTAACAAGTAAACTATAGCCAAGTGGGCGAGCGCTGTGGCAGTTAAATGACAGGTAACCAGCTTTTGGTGATCTTGAGAAGAAAGGCTCTTTGCCACATGCAAATATTCATAAAAATCATATATTAGAATTACTGAAATAGAAATAATAAAAGTTGATGCATGACACATGTTGACAGTATATATAAATGGGGAGTAAATATCTATTTCTATGCTTTATAAATTCAGTGAAATTCCTAATAAAGACTGTATATTGAGTGGCAGTTAAGAAAAACCATGTACAAATTTTATTCCTGCTGAAGGTGAAAAAACAACTTAAAATTTTGTGGTTCAAAATAATTTAAGAATCCTGTACCTATATGTTTAGATTCTGTTTTAACTAAGTATAGACTTTTTTCTACTAGTGTCTTAAAACAACATCTTTATCATTTGTAGAGAATTTCTCATTACCTAAAATTAGGTACCAATAAAATCCTTTAACACTCTAGTGTTACAAGTAGAATTTAAGTTGTATGCCTTTATACTACACTTTTACATTGTTTTCCTCTTATTGTTATTATGCTTTTGTGATGCCACTATAACGCTACTCACAGAGGATATGTGCATATGATTTATCAGTATTTATATGTTAATGTAGTAAAATTTCTTTAAAATCCCACAGTCATAAAGGTAGTTTTACACAGCCTCTAAACCAGGGGTCAGCAAACCATGATCCACGAGCTAAATCTGGCCTACTGCCTGTTTTCATATGGTCCATCAGCCGAAAACGGCTTTTACATTTTAAAATGGATTTTAAAAGTCAAAAAAGACTATTTCGTGTCCTGTGATAATTATATAATCTTCAAATTTCAGGGTCCATAAAATTGTATTGGCTCCCAGCCACGCTCATTTGTTTATTACCTATGGCTGCTTTCTGCTCCAATGGTGGAGTTGAGTATTGGGATAGAGACTACAGGGCTTGCAAAGGCCAAAATATTTACTCTCAGGCCTTTATAGAAGTAGTTTGCTGACCCCTGCTCTAAGCCTATGGAAGGTGTGGAAGGCTGGATGGAGTGTTTACAGTGGACTCAGTGTATGACTTAATTTGGTTTCATTTACAGACATCATATACATCATTGCTTTTGAATATTATCATCTACTTGATAAACAAATAAAAATAAAGTTACATTTAAAAAAACTTATTTTCTTGAAATGTTTAGGACCAGCAAAACAATCATATATAAAAGCAGTATATTTTTAAGAAAAAATAATAAATGAACAATTTAAATTACATTTTTAAGTAATGATTTCAAGGTTCCTCAGAGAATGCCAGACAGTTAAGGGTGGACCCCAAAATCCTTACATCAGACTTCTGGTTTTCAGATTTCTGGGATATAGCACTTAATACAATATTTGAAATCCTCAATTGTTATGCAAGAGACATTGTGGAGAGTTACTTATCAAAAAAGATAGAAAGATATGTTTAAATAAGAAACCAGCCAAAACTAAAAAGAATGGCAAACAATTTAAACTCTTTTTTTTTTCTTTTCCATTAATAGAGAGCTACATAGTCTGTTGATGTAGAACTTGATAGAAATTGTTTTCATTTAGTGGGCTGATCCCTATATCTGTGTCAGATAAAATCATAGCACTTATTATTTGTTTCCATGGATACCATGAAGATACTGCCATCCACTAAACAGTATTAGAGGAAGACAACATAATTTTCTGGAACTAGTCCTGTTTTGCCTTCATAAGTTGCCTTCAACCATCCTGGTTCCACTGATGGGTACACTGGCAAAAAAATTTAAAAAATTAATAAATTAATGTCACTCAATCAACATTAGCTTCAAATAATTATGTACAAAAATGGGCAAATGCATCCACTCAACTGTCAAAACAATGCCATAGCACCTCTAAAGCTGGAAATGCCCTTTGCATTCACATAATCTCTCTGTCTCTCTTTCTCTTTCTCTCTCTCTCTCTCTCTTTCACTCACTCGCAGGGGAGGAAACTGGTGTCCACTGGAATTTGTTGTGTTCATCTATGCAGGTTATGAGAGGCAGGACCTGGACTAGATTCTGAGTCTCCTGGCTTCCACTTTAGACTCTTATTCCTACACTACTCCTTCATCATCCCCATAATGCTAATAAACTTAAGCAAAAGGAATGGGTGCACTTACCATTAGAAAATATCGCCCCCTGTGGGAAGGAGAGCTCGTGGCTGTGCTCAGCTTTGCAGGAGTACATGGCTTTGGCTTGGCTGAAAAGAGCAAAAGACAATTTGTAAAACAACAAACTCGCATTGAGTACATTTATACTTCAAACTACTCTTAAAAAATGATATTACTTTGGTTGTAATTGGAATATCATATATACAACATGCACATGTAAGTGTACATAAGTGCATTTTCCACAAACTGAACACACATGTATAGCTGGAGAGCACTGACAGACAGCAAACCAAACGTTTCCAGGCAGTGCCTCCAAGGGAAACCTTCTGGCTTATGACAAACAGCATAAGTTGGTTTTTAAGAATGTTATTGTTTAATTGTTGGTAAATAGGCTGTTTTTGCAGCTATACAGACATTCATAGGTGCCCTAAAGCTTTTTTTTTTTCCACTTCCATTTCAGAGTACCAGAGGTGAGATCCCAAAATTAAAAGGTCCACAAGTATAGTAAACAAGTTAAGTGGGCATGATGAATAAATTGATGATAAATGGCAACCAACAATAGCCTCACTGTCAGGGAGATAGATGGTGGGCACAGATGGAGGCTTTGCAAACCAGCGAGTAGACACATCTGTTCAAGAGCAAAGCTAGCGCTCAGCTCCCAACATCTGTAACATATGGGAATTCAGGCTCCATATAATCAGATACTCTGGTTTTTTAAGAGAAGACAGAATTTCAGAGTTTTATATGAGATGTACTTAAAAACATTTGACCCACCACTAAAAAGCCATCGCCTGAGACTGCTAATCAAGTTGTCAGGAAATCGCCTTTATTCTGCAACATCGTCACTTTGGCGAGGCTGCGCAACTCCTCCTGACTCCACCTGCTTCTCGTCATCTCTACTACAGCCAGAGCCCAAGCCAAAATCATTTATGGTGATTATCATCCAGTGGCTTCCTAGCTTCCTAAATCCTCTAGGTTTCCTATTTAGTCGCCTGCAATCCATTCTTTACAGAGCAGCCAGAGGACAGTTTCAAAAAGGTTCTGATGATCACATTATTTCCCTGGTTCAACCGGTTTCCAACTCTGGCTCCATACCATATACAATCAGGTGCTTGTCAGTGTCTCTAGCTTGTCTGTATCTGCCTCTGCGGACCTACTGTACTCCAGTCCCGCTGGCCCCCTTTTCTTCTCCTCACACACGCCAAACTCATTCCCACCTCAGGTCCATCTGTGCTTTCCTCTTGAACATTACATGGCTATGCACTTCTAGTTCATGTTAAATTCCCTGAGCTTTGTTGAAGGCCAGGTCTTCCCTGACACGCACTCGAAAACAGCTGCCTAGGCAACTATCATATGGTCCTAAGCACAAATTGGTAGTTACAAAATAGTCACAGAGATGTAAAGTACAGTAAAGGGAATATAGTCAATAATATTGTAATAACTATATATAGTGCCAGGTGGGTATTAGACTTATCAAGAGCATCACTTCTTAAATTATATAAATGTCTAATCACTACACAGTTCACCTGAAACTAATATAAAATAATATCAAATGTCAAATATAATTGAAAAAGAAAACATAGATACTAAACTTATGGACCCTGGTCTTAGGGAGGATTTTATAAGTTTGACCTCAATGGCAAGAGAAGTAAAAGTGAAGAATGGGATTGTATCAAATTAAAAAGCTTCTGCACAACAAAAGATACCATCAACAAAACAACCAAACAAACAGGAGTACATATATGCAAACAACACCTCCCATAAGGGGTTAATATCCAAAATACATAAAGAACTCATATAACTCAAATACCCCCAAAAAACAATCCATTTAAAAACTGGGCAGAGGAAGTGAACAGACACTTCCCCCAAGGATACAAATGGCCACCAGATATAAGAAAAGATACTCAACTTCACAAGCTATTGAGGAAATGCAAATCAAAACCACAATGAGATGCCACTTCACACCTGTCAGAATGGCTATTATCAACAAGACAAGTAACAACAAGTGTTGGAGAGGTTGTGGAGAAAAAGGAACCCTCATAAACTGCTGGTGGGAATGTAAAGTGATACAGCCAGCATATGACCCAGGAATCCCTCTTCTGGGTATCTACCTAAAAAATCTGAAAACATTTATCCGTAAAGATATATCTATCCCTATGTTAATTTCAGCATTATTCACGGTGGCCAAGACATAGAAACAATCAATGTGTCCTTTAATAGATGACTGGATAAAAATGTGGTATATACATATAATGGAATATTACTCAGCAAAAAGAAAAGATGAAATACTGCCATTTGCGACAACATAGATGGATCTTGAGATTATCATTCTAAGTCAAATAAGTCAGACAGAAAAAGTCGAGAACTATATGATTTCACTCATGTGAATTATGTGAATTATAAAACTGAAAGCAACAAATGAACAACACAAACAAACAAACAAAAACTCATAGATACAGACAGCAGTTCAGTGGTTAACAGAGGGTAAGTGGGGAGGGGTGATGGTAGAAGAGGGTAAAGGGGGTCAAATATATGGTGACGGGAGGAGAACTGACTGAGCAGTAAACACACAATGCAATATATAGATGATGTATTACAGAATTGTACACTTGAAACCTATATCATTTTATTAACCAATGTTACCCCAATAAATTTAATAAAAATAAAGATGTCAAACGTTAATAATTTAAAATCTTGCACTTAAAGTTTGTGAAGATGTAGGAAAATGGTTGCTTTATATAATAATATCAAGAATGTAATATTATTTGCCAATTAAAAAAATTTAAGGCAGCTGTCTTTCCTCCCTTTGATGCCAGTACTTATTCCACAAAGCATTAACAGTGGTTGCTATTTGCAGCTCCCTTAAAGCAGCAGTGTTACATTATTGCATTTACCTGTTGGAGCTAGAACCTAGGTCTTCTTATCACTACGCTTCCCGAATAAAGCTAGGCCATTTTATTTTATTTTGAAGATTTTATTGGGGAGTTGGGGAAGGGGCACAGTGTTGGGGAATTGGAAAACGTGATCAGCCAAATTGTTGTTCTTCAATGTTGGTTGCGGAGGGCGCCAGTTGCCATCTGGTTGCCTGTGGGCAGCTTGTGGCCTCTAAGCTCAAGGTGCTGTGTTCAATCTTAATTGCGGGTGGGCCTGGCCACCATCCCATGCAGGAATCGAACCAGCAGCCTTGTTGTTAAGAGCGCATGCTCTATCCACTGAGCCATCCGGGCGGCAGCTCAGCTCAAGGTGCCTAATTCTGTCTTACTTGCGGGTGGGCTTAGCCCACCATTGAACAGGCAATCTTGTTGTTACACCAGCTGAGCCATCCTGCTACCTGTTCGCAGCTCAGCGACAACTCAGCTTGGGCGCAGCGTCATTGGCCCTGTTGCTCAGAGCTTGCGCTCTTAAGCCAACTCAACCAACTAAGCCACTCGGCCAGCCCAAAGCTAGGTCATTTAAACCAGGGTTCTCAAATGCCTATCTGAAGATTAGAAAGTTTATAGAGGAAAACTCTGGCCCTGCCCCCAGAATCTGCTTTTGAGTCTCAGGCTGTACCTTCAGAAAGTTTGCTAGGGGATCCTGCAGCAGTCAGGTTTAGGAATGACCACTAACTCACTTTCCAATGAAATATTGTTTAAGGAAACACTGAAGAAATTGAGGCACCCAGAGATGCACAGGGAATTTACACCAAAGGAGAGGGGGAGGGAGTGGAGGAAGAGGGGAGAGCAAGAGAGGACCTACACGCATGCACGTGTGCATGCACATGGCTGTGTTGGTTAATATGGGTGGGCGGGATGCTACCAAGTTCTAAAGACTTCTAAGAATCAGGTGATGGTAATCTTAAGTAGAAAAAAATAAGTTTTTCTTATAAATCTTCTAGTTAAATATAATCATTTGATCCAATATCAGATGTAACTGAGGGCTGCAGAGCCATTTCTCCGAAAATATGTAAAGGCTTTCTGAAAAAATTCAAATTTTCTAACAGCAGCAATTTCCCCCAATAAACACCTGTCTTGTTGCTTTGAGTACTTAAATTAAAAGATGCATGAGGAAACAATTTCCAGAGTTACAGAAATGATTAAGATACAATAATCTTTGCAATGATATAATTTTGGAAACTGCACTTTAAAAAGCAAATTAAACTATCTTTATTAGTATTTAGCCATGAAAATTCTCTTTATAGTTTTTTTTATAAGATTAGATGGTAAGGAAGCATGCCGAATAATTATACCACTAAATAAATGGGTATTGTTAAATGTGTCAAAAATACATGGCACAAAAAAAATATGTCATGACTTTTCAATTATCTGTGCATGTGTCTAGACAGGTATAATTTTCTTCTGCTGAGCTCTGTAACTACAGGTGTTAACTCAGCAGATAGCTTTGATAATTTAATGTAGACTTCTGTGACAGTGAAGTTTTCTCTCCAGGTGCTAATGCTTCCTTTTTTACTGCCTTGATGTATTGAACAAGATGTGAAAATAACACTGTCACCTATTGAGTTTCTCTTCAAAAGATTCTAATATCCTTTGAAAAGGATTTAGAAAATCCTGCTTCTTACTGCATGTGAGAGTAAGGTAATGACATTCGCCATCCGGAAAGCCATTTCTTCCCTTATCAGCTGGAAGATGATGTGATCACAAGCCCCATTCCTAATTCTAAATGCTGCCTAATGCTGATGGCTAGACTTTCAAAAGTTTGATAGGGTCAAACCTGAATATGAAATTTGCAAATTTCACAATGCTTACTTTAATCATAAGCAAAATAAAGAATTCGCCAATTGAAATTGATTCAATGTTTTCTGGAGGGCCACCTAACAATGATAAACACACACAATCTCTTATACTTCCTTATACTTATACTTCTGAGAGGAGCATAAATGCACACAGATAATATATTTTGAGATTCCAAAGAAGTAACATATGTCTTAGAGGTTAAAACCACGTTCTCCTCTAATGCTCTCCTTGACATTTTTGCAGCTTCTACTAAGTTGACTATACCTCCACCTCCTGATCATTCCTTCACATTCTTCTCTTCCAGACCCTTAAATGAAACCATTCCCCAAAGACCAATCACGGCTCAGCCATTTTTCATTTTTACTCAATAAGCCCCACCTTCATCTAGGGAGAGTAACTGCTGTGTAGATAGAAGTCTCTCAAGTGGCATCCAGTTCCATGCTCTCTTCTGATTCCAGCTCACATTTCTAACTGCCTCTCAGTGTTCCTCAGACTCCTCAAAGGTTATGGCCAAAATTGTCCTTTCCCCCATGTACTCATACAAGCTGAGATCAGAAGCTAAACTGCCATTCCTTCTGACACTCAATCTGAAAGACTTGAAATCTTTCTTATCTGTCTTTCACTCCAGTATCGAAGCAGTTGCTCCATCCTGACCCTATCCATAAAAGTCTCCTTATTGCTTGTCATGCTTTTGTTACAACCCTAATTAAGGCCTTTTAAATCTCACCAATTCCATGCTAACGGTTGAGGTTCCCTGCCCTTCACAACCTCCTAAGAAAGCCGCTTAGAATGTTTTATTCAGACGCATCACTGATCAGATCACCCTTTTGCTCAGTGGCTCCCAGAGCCTGCAGGGACTCCCAGGGATGTTGCCTTTCTATTGCCCAAGGCTCTCCACTAACATCTCCCAGTTGGTCTCTTCCACAAACAGCTGGTCTTCCTACTCCCCAATACTGATTCTATCATTTTCAAGGTCTGATTCAAGGGTAACCCTGAGTTCCCTAGGAGCATGAAATAAAGCACTGTAGGAGATTAGTAAGGGAGATAGTCTCAACTTCTATCTGTTGTACAGCTGTATTTAGTGGTACCAAGAAGTATTAATTAAAGAGGTCATGTTTATCATTAATACATTAATTAGAGGCTTGAATGTTTTAGCCAGCAGTTTCAGTAAAAACTATCATAACAATAATAGTTGTTATTATAAAGAGCATCTATGGAAGACTTAACAAATACACTGCTATTTGAAATTTACAACAATTTGGCAAAAACAGAATCATGACCTTTATTTTACAGATAAAGAGAATAGATTTCTTAAATATGTAGCTCCAAGGTTATACAACTAGGAAGTGGTGGACCAAGAATTTGAACAGGAGGGCCACTGTGTTCCCCATCTCTTGGTGAAAAGTTACAACACAATCCACAGTGCTGGGCACTCGTTGACAGAGAAAGACTATAATTTTCAATGTACCACTGAGTGAGCTCTAAGCTTATGCTACCAGCCATTAGAAGTTGATTTAGAGTCGTATTTAAACTGCAAAAGCATATTTAATATGAATAGGTTGATTGGTGAACATCTGAGTGTATCTTTACGATATGACCCCATTCTGATGTGCTTCATTAATAGCTTGCTTTCTTAAAGCTCTGTGGGATTATCTCTTTGATTATAGTACTTGAGTTCTTAACAGACTATTTAGAGCTTCCTAATAATACGGCTCCATCTAGTGGAGCAATTCAACCATATAAGTGGATAAAATTAAATCCCTTACAGTAATGCCTAAAATTGATGACACTTTCAGAGATGTGATGTTTGCTCTGATATGCATGGTGCCGAGTTTTCACCATGCCTTGATAAAAAAGGAAGAAGGTAAAGATATTATACACAAAGGGAAGATACATGCCAGTACTCTGGGACCCACTACATAAATGCAATGCACTGACCAACATCCTAGAAAAATACCAACAAGACTACTCTGTGGAGTTAAAACCATTAATACAAGAGGGTCTTTCTAGGCTTTGGGGAAAAAAACAAACAAACCAGAGTTTGAAGGTCATTGTTATCCCTAGTAACTCAAACAAGTCCGATATTGTGTAGGTGCTTAATAAACGCTTGCTGATGAGGGGAAAAAAACAAACAAAAAAAATGACCCAAAATTCAAAGACTGTATTTAAAAACCTAGAAATAAAAACAAATCATGAACATGTTAAAAAAAAATCCAAATGCTGGTATTGTCCAGAAAAATGCAACAGGTTTATTTATAATCGTTATAAAGTTGAACTGCTGAAACTTGTTCACTGAAACATAAAATAAAATAAATAAATAAATAAATAAACGCTTGCTGAAAAAGTCCACATACTTTCATAAGGTTGAAACAAATTCTATGGTTGAATAACTTTTAAAACAACTACACAGCAATACTTCCATTATCTGTAATTCCTTTACTTCACAGACTCAATTATCCAGACATGGGAAGCTCAAAACAGCCTTGGTATATCCAAAGGAAAAATCAGGGTTTGTTCTTCCAGTGCTCTCAATTATATCTTTCAATAACAAACATTAATTGAATGCCTCCTACCTGTACTAGTTGCTGATGGTAAAAATATATATCAGAAATATCAAAATACTAAGAAATTCCATTATTTTTGCCATACTTGTATTCAAATTAAAAACTGAAGCCCACTGTCGATGAGCAGAATCAATTTAGACCATGGAAAGAGGAAAGCAGTAGCCTTAGAGCAAGCACATTAATTGCAGCAAGATGTAACAACTCATGTCCTTCTAACAATGGAGCGGAAATAAAATCTGGAAACCCTGAATGAAGTATTACATTAAAACAAACAAACAAACAAACAAACAAACAAACAAACAAACAAACAAAACAAAAAAAAAACAGCGCTGCCTGGATCAACCAGCTCTATAGCACCACAGTGGCTATTAAGAATAAGCCTATTTTCATTTCTCTAAAAAGGACATACAGATGGCCAACAGACATATGAAAAAACATTCAACCTCACTCATCATTAGGAAATGCAAATAAAAACCACAATGAGATACCACTTCACTCCGGTCAGAATGGCTATCATCAATAAATCAACAAACAACAAATGCTGGCGAGGCTGTGGAGAAAACGGAACCCTGGTGCACTGTTGGTGGGACGCAGATTGGTGCAGAAATTATGGAAATCAGTATGGAGGTATCTCAAAAAAACTGGAAATGGAACTACCGTATGACCCAGCAATTCCACTCTTGGGTATCTATCCAGAGAAATGCAAGACGCTAATTCGAAAAAAATATATGTACCCCTATGTTTATTGCAGCGCTATTCACAATAGCGAAGACTTGGAAACAACCGAAATGCCCATTGGTACATGACTGGATTAAGAAACTGTGGTACATTTATACAATGGAGTATTACTCTGCTATAAAGAAGAATGAAATTGTAACATTTGGGACGATATGGATGGACTTAGAGACTATTAAGTGAAATAAGTCAGTCGGAGAAAGACAAATACCATATGATTTCACTTATATGTGGAATCTAAAAAACTGAATGAACGAGCAAAGTAAACAGAAATGGTCTCAGAGATACGGAGGAACAACTGATGGCTGCTAGTTGGAAGGGGGTGGGGATGATGGAGAAGGGGAAGGGGTTAGACAGCATAAATATGTAACTACAATATTGCCACAGGGACATGAAAGACAGTTCGAGGAATATAATTAATAATGTTGTAAATATTTTGTAGGGTGTCAGGTGGTCACATGTCTTGTTAGGGAGACCGCATCATGGAGGGGGTAGAGGCTTGATCACTGCACTGTACATCTGAAGCTGATGTTGTATAATATTGTATGTCAAGTATAAGTGAATATATATATAGTCATGGGACATGGAGTATAGTGAGGGAGTGGAGTCAAGGGAATTGTAATAGATATGTATGATAGTAGGGGGGAAGTGAGGCGGCAGATTGGGGGCGGGGGGTTGTCACCTTGAGGAGTAAAAAGTATAACTATTGCACTGTGCTGTACAGCTGAAACTAATTCTAAAAAAATGTGTATTTCACAATAAAAATAATTTTTAAAAAAAGAATAAGCCTATTTTTCAATGCATAGACATACATCTTTTTCCAGAAATATTTCTGTAACTTTTAAAAGTCAAGAATATATTTTTGAAAAATTTCCACAAACTGTCATCAAAGTAGTGTTTGGTGTACAAAGGGCTATGGCAACTTGCGTCTTTTAGAAAAATCTGTTTAGAACCCTTTCTTTATGAAGATTTTAGCAAATGAAGCATCACTGTAACAGAGACTGTTTGCAGACATGATCTTTTCCTGTGAAGAGATAGTGGACATGGATTTGACCATCTGCAAAACTGAAGACAGAGCTATCAAAGATGACCTGACATGCCATCACAAGGCAACAATGTTATCACTGTTTTATTTTTTACTTTGCTTTGAGAACTTACCGCCCAGAAGAAACTGGCTTAAGTGAACCAACATTTTCAAACAGTTGGGCTTTTGCTGCCACACTGAAAAATAATTTTAAAATGCAAATTTAATTAACTCAATTAGAAAATCATTCAGCTCAAACTGAAATTCGGAGTTATCAGTTAACCAAAACAAATAATGATTAAAATTTTTTCTGAAAATTTGACATGAATTTTCATTGTTTTAAGATTTAACGTAGAATAAAATTTTAGCACTGGTCTCCAACTCATGGAGTATCAGACTGTAATAAACCCATAGCTACCTCCTCTGGAGAATCTTACTATCCTCATTTTTTCTGCCTCAGAAAACCATGGGAGCAGTAAAAAGGAACATTTTCTCCCGACTCTGCTCCTGGTAGCAATATTATTGACTCCTGTGGAGCCACAAGAGAAAAATCAAGTCAACATGAGAAAAGAATTATTGGTCATTCTGATAGCTGAGACAAAACTAACTCTAAAATAGTTTATTTGTAAATATTTGAACACAGATCCTGTTTAGTAGAAAGAGATAATTCTGAAACTATGGCCAATAAATGAATTTGTTGATTCAAATTTTGTTTCAAATCATGACTGGAAGGGCATGGTCTATGAAGAGGTGAGACTATTAGGTAGAAAGTGAAAAGGAAGTAAAACTAAGGTACCCTGACTAGGTAATTAGAAAAGTTTCTGTATTTAACAGAAGAGAGCTCAAATTCCTTGAATGGTATTCTAAACTCAATTTTAAAAACTCATCTTATTTCTTTCACAAAGTCCCATAGCCAAGCCATTTGGTAATCTCAAGGATCATTTTACACCTAATACAGAACATACGCTCTCTCTCATTTTAATTTCTTCTTTAACTATCAGTACAATCACAAAACAGAAGCTCTTCTCTTTCCTTTACAAAGGATGGAGTTTATATTCTCCCATCTGCCAGGACATAGTGCCTTAAAATTTAATTTTCCTTACTGGCTAGAACTACATACTGGAGAGTGGACAGATTTATAAATATATTTGTCTGTATCAAGGTAGCTGGATTCTGACCAAGAGAGATAACGTATGTTAAACACACTATGAAACCAAAGCTTTTAATCAAAGAAAGGGAGGAGCAAATTAATTTAAGACACTGTTTCTATGGAAGCAAGCTTAGTAAAATGTCTTAATGGACTTTTGAGGAATAATTTAAATGTCAGAAATACCACCATATTAAAAATGGGCACAGTATTATAGAGAGGGCACAGATTCAAGTCAGAGAACCCTGGGGTAGAATCCCAGCTCTGCCATTTCCTGGCTGAGTGTATGTGGACTGGTTCCTGAAACTTTGTCTTTTAAAATTTTATTATTTTTTTTAATTGAATAACTTTGACATGTAACATTGTATAATCTTGTCACATGTAACACTGTCTAATCCTCAAACTTTCTAGGTATCGTTTCTCATCATCTCTAAAATAAGGTTTATACTACCTACTACACAAGGACACCAGACCTTAGAAGAGATCACTTATGTAAAAATGCCCTGTTAATAGCTAATATAGCACTTGGAAATGCTCAGTGAAAGTCAATAAAATAAACTAAAAGGGAGAGAAACTTTTCCTCTTCGGTTATTGCTTACCTGTTGATCAAGGTTCCCATTTCCCCCGCCTTGCCCCCCTTTCTGGTCATGTCTATGTACTCTATACCCTATCAGACTTTATACTTCTGGGTCATTTCTTCTGATGTAGAAGTGCTCCCTTTGGCCTATCATGTTCCTTGTCCTCTAGGAGCCTGTTTAAATCTGTGAGCAGTCAGGTAGGGGAACATATGATGAGGAGAGAAAGCCAAACTTCACAAGCTAGAGAGCAATTATATTTCTAACAGAGAGATGGGGGTGGGGGGTGGGGGCTGAGATCTGGGCTGGGCACACCTGTCTCCTCAGCTAAGAAGTCCATGTTTAGCTTCATTGGAAAGCTTCTAGTTTCAAAGCCCGTGTTACACAGCTATTTTCACGTCCTTAAATTAAGCCAGAGCTCTGCTTCTAAGGAAAGCGCTCAAAGTGCCTCCCCATGAGATTATTTATATATATCGTAAGCCTACTGTAACTTTTACATCACTTTTAGAAGTCCTATAGAAGTTGACTGTACCCGCTCTACAGATGAGACATTCAGCTGCGGGAGTCCCTTGGATAGCTGAACCCCTACGTATCCCCTGGGAGACGCGGCAAACACAATCTCTCTCTCTCACTTACATGGAGCCGGGTCGCTGGTAGCCATTGCTTGAGGCAGTGTCTAGCCTCAACCTCCTGCACATTTTTGGAGGCAGGTCTGGGTTTGGTGGGGCTTTAGGTGTCTCTTTGGAACCTATGGAAGTTAAGCTTTGAATGGAACCACTGTAGCTCTTGTTTCCTAGAAAGAAAGCCCAAGAAAACAGGCAAGGAGCAATTAGACAAAATAACAGCAATAACACAGTGCACGTGCATAACAAAAGCAAGCATTCTTCGCTGAGCCCAAATGAGAAGGTACAGAATGTGCTTTGAGCACAGCAGCCCATCACTCAGGGAGATCAGAATCTACAGCAATTGCAAAGACATCACCTCACAGAGACGGAAGGAGCCAGGGGAACATGTCACAGCGCACAAGCGTTTGAAAAATCCTAGCTCAGGAACAAAGTAGATAAGCATCGTTAGTCCCTTCACCATTAACTTTCCCCCTGCTTAATCATGCTGAATAATTCGGCAAGTGACATGGAGATAGGGACAGCTTGCATAAGGCTCCACTCTGGCTTACCTTCAGCTGCAGAGATGGATCTGAGAAAGGTCGCTGAGGCTCTTTTTAGTCCTGACAGCCCATGAGGCCCTTTCTTGGTCAGGTCTATGGGTGGGGAAATGTCCCCCGGACTAGTAACTGAGGCGATGCTCTGGCAATCTGATTCTGCATCCGTTTTGGTTGCATCTTCTCTAGAACTGGATTCAGGACTAGTTGTCCAGAGACCAAGGCTTTTCTGTCCATTGGAAGGTGATGGGGATGCGATCCAAGGAATCCCTCCAGATTTCTCCCTGGGCTGGCAGGGAGCCGACTTTGTAGTGCTGTTTTGTTCAGAGGAGTGAGAGGAGAGTGACTCGATGCTCCCCATGGGTGTGCTGACTGGGCTGCTGCTATAGGAGTCACCTGAGCAGGAGTGGAAGGGAGAACAGAAAAGTGGCTCTGTGTTGGGAAGAGCACTACCAGAACCCGTCCGCTCTCCAACTCACACATACCTGTGGCCACCTGACCCCACTGGAGTCATGGGCCGTTACTTGGTATGGAGAACTGTCCTCAGCACTGGAGAAAGGCTTTCACATATGCATTTGAACTTGGTGAATGCATTTTTCAATACTATTCAAGGGAGACTTTTTATATGTGCCCTGACCCTATGAAATAATGTTACTGCTGAAGCATAAGTAGGCTGACTGAATGCAGACAAAATTTGCTTCTAAAACAGGCCTCACAAGTACAAGAACTGAGTCCATGCTGGTATCACAAAACAAAACAAAACAAAACAAAACAAATCAGTGAAAGGGGGACATATTAAAGACATATTTCTGCCTTTTCTTACTTTTCAGATCTCAGGTGATTCTGAGTTACAATCCGAGTTCTCCTTCACTCAAAGGCACCATATAATGTCAGCTGCAAGTTATAAGCTGCTCACAATTTTTAAAAACAGGACTTTTTCCTTTTCTGGCTAAGAATATATTATAGCATCCAAGAATACAGCTAAAAAACTGGCTATTGAACTGGGTGTATTTTTTAATGTTCCCAAAAGTGTAAGAAAAAAATCAGAGAAACTGTAATAAAGTGTTCAAATGTATCTAAATTAAAAACTAGTGTTTTCTATTAAATATTGATTGTGAAAAAAATTGGGGGGACTTAGGGGCATGAAATAAAATGAAAATGGCCACAGTTTAGCACATGATATGGGCCCAAGCTGCCACCCACCTCATCTTGGGGCTTGGATGAGAATAGCAAGTTAGTGATAATGCGTGGTACAGTTTCTCTTTTTATTTCTTTTCTCTCTCTCTTTGAGACACTTTGATACCCAAGAGATGATGCTGTAAGAACATAATGTGAAAGGAAGAAAGAAAATGACTGCTTCAGCCAGACTTTCTCTTGCTTTCTTCTCTACCGCTTTGACAATAGGACAAAACCTGCTGCAAAGTAGCACCTGATGTACTTAATCACAGTTACAGGAGGGGAAAGAAAAAGCACTGAGCAAACTAATTTTTCCCTTTGTAGCAGTAATGAATTTGCTTGTTCAAGGTACCTTGCAACTGCTGACAGAGAACATGTAAATGTTAGAGGTGGGGGAGGTAGTGGGGAGATAGCATCAGGAAAAACATCTTCTATTTCTACCTAATTAGAAGTAGGTAGGCTGAATTAAAGAAGGCAGAGAGCATCTCCCAAAGGCCAGCACACTTACTATCGGGTTCTGCCAAGCACGGAGTATACCTCCCCCTGGGCTTCCGGGAGCCTGTAGAGAGGCAGATTGCGCGCGTCCTTCGGGATCCAGATCGAGACTGAGGCTGAGGAAGAGGAATGCTTGGGTCTGGGGCAGTATGAAAAATCTACACGGAAGAACAATGGGCCGAGGTCAACGAAAAGGTGCAATTGCCATTTTCATCACAGAAGCAGCTTGGCGAGTTATTAAATAATCTTAGCACTGTAATGGTACTTAATCAGTTATATGGCAAGATAAGCTAGATACAAAAAATAAAATCCTAGAGCAATTATAACTTTTTTTTCCCCTTTTACACTGAGAAATGTGTCTTGGCTAGCTTTTCTTTTTGATGCTCCCCCAATCCCCAACAAGGAAATCCAGAAGATTTCCCAATAATTTTAAGAAATCTTTTAAATATGAACAAATATCTATGCCAAGAGACATGCATTCTTTTTATTGTGATATTCTCATCCCCCTTTATGCTGAACATAGCCTTTGGGGAAGAAGTTCATTCTGTATTATGGCCCCCACCGATCGGCCCTTTGTTTCTTAGGAGAAGGTGCTGCTATGCTATTGGCTCTGAGCTGTCAAGAAATGTGACAAGCTGTAGGTAGAGGTCTGAGCACAGCTACAGGATACAGCCATGCACTCTTGCGTTGTGAGGGTGCTTGCAACCTTAGACAGGCACTAAGGTCATTCTTCACAGGCACTAGGAAGGAGCCTGAGAAAGGGAGAGGCACAGTCATTCTTTCACCGGGCTAGATCAGAAAGACATAAATGCATCACAAATGTTTAGATTTTTCAGTGGTCAAATTTGCTTAACAACCCAATCAGTTTGGCTTTCCCAATTTCCAATTTCCATAGCTATGCTAACATCTCACTCTTTTAAAGAAACCCTCCTCAGGGATTGGATATAGAGAAAACTACTTCAACACTCTATTCCTTGAACTTTTTCTACTGTTTTATTTAGAATATCACCTATGCTGAATAATTAAGAGTCTATTTCCAAAGAGATTAAAAGGTTAAAATAGACTTTACTACAAAGTGATTCTAAAGTATTCTCTGAATATGAGCAAAAACCTGACAATATAAATAAGCTAAAGAAGGAAATCTTGAAAAGTAAATGATGTATACAGAAAGGAAATCAACTACCTGGAACATTTTGAGGAGCACTTACAAACCGAACAAGAAAAAAGGAAATCAAAGTTCTCGTGAAGTAATCGATACAAAATTTACAAGACTGACACTTTATAGGAATCCGAATTCATGATGTGAGATGCACAGATGATATAAATGCAAAACCAAGATGATAAAAATGTAAGATACACAATTTGATACTTCTATATGAAAATTCAGCCTACCTTTTCATAGTGCTCTATCAGAATTTCAACCACAATATTCTGAAATTTAATATTCATCATAGCAGCCACAGTTTCTTCCTGTGCTCTCATTAGAGTTGGGCCAAATATGACACCAAGGTTTGACACAGTCATGAGATTTTGTTGGCTATGTAGTGATACTCTGCAAATAATAGCAACAAAAATATCTTAAGTTAAATGTTTAATAATTATAACATATTCTTATCTACTAAATTTGTGACATTAAAAAATGTAAAATATTCCATTATAGGCTATTTTTTCCAAATCGTCAGGTTCAGTCACTCCCAGCTGGCATTAGTGAGTCTAGCCTAAAATGATATAAAAGCTTAACATAGCCCAAGTAAAACATAATTACAAAGGTTAATATATTGAAAGAAAAAAATATTGATTTCCTAACACGAATACAATCACCCTAGAGAGATTATCAGTTGTTTGGTATTTTCTACAGTACTATACTTCTTTTAGAACAGATAGTTGAGAGTAGACTGGTTGTAATTGTATTAGGATTCACCAAACATATTATGAAAATCTACTCCCGGGCATTTTCATAGTTATTATTGCATTTAACCCCAGGAAATCAGTTTTTCCTATTGTACAGGTAAAAAACCCCTGAAGCTCCTTAAGTAAAAATGATGTACTTAAGGTCACAACAAACCAGGGACAGAGATGCTATTTCAATTCAGATCTCCTGAATGAAAGTCAAAGGTTTCCTTGAGCTCCCCACACAAGTCAACTGGCCAAAAATCTTCCCTCCCTTCTTCCATGTATCCAAAACTTCTCTGAGTGGCTCCCTAGGGCTGGGCAATGGGCGAGGCAAACAGTAAGATGAGATGTGAGGGCATCAGTGTTGGCTTGATAATGGAAATGAATCAAAAAGCCTCTGATATTATTGACCTTAGCAAAGTAATCTTAGGAACTATAAAAATGACCTTGACTAATTAACTAACTTGGAAACTGGATATATTCTTAAGAGGAAACCACATTCATTGGACCAGTCTCCTAGGTTAACCACTGCCTTTTCTGTTTTACTCCCAGCCAGGCAAAGTTCTAGGAAGAGCACAACACAAGATTATGTTTATATCTGAGTATGCATCACTAACTACATTCCAAAACCAAAGATAAAATTTTATGGGGAATCCGGGATTTGGGGTTACCCATGCAACTCCTAGTGTAGGACAGGATGTGTCGACTGTGCCATTGACTGATATTTTCCCTGTGCCCAAGAGAGCACTATCAAAGAAGGCACTTGGGTAGAGCAAAAAAAGTTTCAACTTTCCTTCTAATTAAATATTATATTGATTGCTTAATATGTATTAGAGAATGTACTAAGGAAGTGGTATGTAAAGGAAGTAAGCCTGTCTGGATTCAAAGCTTGGATCCATTCAGCTTGGAAGTGGGGTGTAGTCAACCAAGTTATTTAATATCCTTAGGCTTGAATTTCCTCATCTATAAAGTATAAAACTAACAACCCTTATAGGATTGAGGAAATTAAATAATGAGTTAAATTAAGTGAAATATGATCTCAAAATAATATTGTTCTTGTAATTAAATTGGCTTCAGGCACTCTTGCTAAAATGTAAGAGTTCCTGGTAATATAAGTAAACTGGAGTATGTTTACTATTAAGCTCATTAGGAGTAAATTTGGAAAACCCTAAAAATTGGCCTGTTTTGAAGAGGAGACTTGATTACTATTTTGCTCAGAAGATGGAATATTTTGCTGACCCATTTACTCTTCATAGACTTTCCCTTGTGCTGTGCTACTGAGTCGATACAAACCACTGTCACCCATATTTCAGCATCTCTGCACGTGTCCCTCAACTCCTATAGGGAACATAAATCCAGTTGCATTTTTTAATATTTAGAGTCAAAGAAGAGACCACAGATGGCCTTGTTTTAAAGAAAAAGAAAAGGATTCTCAAAAAGGAAGCAATGATTTATACCATGACTCAGAGCTAATTAATGGAGATTTGCAATTGGTCATTTAGTCATTGGCCTTTATACCAGTGACCAATCCAAGTCACTCGTCTTACATTCTCTTTCCTTTACCCATATAAGGTAACCAGGAACCAAGTGTTATTAGTTGTTCGTAGTTTACTTAGTAAGCTGTTAGTCATGTTGATACATATTCCACTGATGCTGCTCAGTCAATGAGATTGGCCTTTTCTAGGTTTAAGAAGAGAGCCAAGGGCATAAGATATAAATAGACATTTTTCCAAAGAAGACATACAGATGGCCAACAGGTACATGAAAAGATGCTCAGCATCACTAATCATCAGGGAAATGCAAATCAAAACCATAATGAGATATCACTTCACAGCTATAAGAATGGCTATTATCAAACAGATAAGAAATACAAATAATGGTAGGAAAGTGAGAAAACGGAACTCTCTTGTACTGTTGGCTAGAATATAAATTGGCACAATCACTATGGAAAACATCATGGGGATTCCTAACAAAAATTGAAAATGTAACTACTATATGATCCAGCAATTCCACTTCAGGGTATTTATTCAAAGAAAATGAAAACACTAACTCAAAAAAACATTTGCCCACCCATGTTCACTGTAGCATTATTTACGCTGGCCAAGACATGAAAACAACCTAAGTGTCCATTAATGGACAAATGAATAAAGAAATTGTGGTGGGGGTGGCTCAGTTGGTTAGAGAGCAAGCTCTGAGCAGCAGGGCTGCCGGTTTGATTCCCACATGGGCCAGTGAGCTGCGCCCTCCACAGCTGGATTGAGGACAACGACTGGACCTGAGCTGCCACTGAGCTGCAGGTGGGCAGCCGGATGGCTCAGTTGATTAGAGTGCATGCTCTTTACAATAAGGTTGCCAGTTCGACTCCTGCATGGGATGGTGGGCCACTCCCCTGGCAACTACATTGAAAACATCAAATGGACTTGGTGCTGAGCTGCACCAACAACTAAGACTGAAGGACAACAACTTGACTTGGAGCTGATGGGACCTGGGGAAAACACAGTGTTTCCCAATTAAGTTTAAAAAAAAAGAAAAAGATAAAAGAAATTGTGGTATATATACACAATGGCATATTATTCAGACATAAAAAAGAATGCAATGTTGCCATTTGTTACAACATAGATGGACCTTGAGAGCATTATGCTAAAAATGAAATAAGTCAGACATAGAAAGACAAATACCATATAATCTCCCTTATATGTGGAACCTTAAAACAAAAAACAATAAGCAAAAAAATAAGCTCATAGATACAGAAAACAGATTGATGGTTACAAGTGTTTGGGGGTGGGAAAAATGGATAAACTTTTTTTTAATTGAATAAATTATTTTTAAAAATAGCAACTTTACAAAATTAGTATCAAAAAGTCAGTAAATAAACTACAAAGAAAAAAAAAAGAGCCAGGATGGTGGTAAAGGATCAGCAAAACAATTTTAAGCACTTTTTCATGGTCAGGTACTCTGCTCTGCTATTCCCTGGTACACACTCACATTAAGGGCGAAGATCGTGTTCATCTAATACTCTGGATAATTAAGCAAGAATGTGTTATGTGACACTCATGTCACTTTTAAAAGCACACTTAAAAAAGACTTTGCTAGAAAACTAGTTTGAATACAGCAAGAAAGTGTCCAATAAATACAGTGTGGTTAGATTTCATGAAGAGGTTATACACAATTCAAAAACATAATTCAAGGCTAATTCTGACCAAGGATAATGAGTCATTGCTTATTAGCTAAAAGAGCTGTTGCCACAGGCCATAGTTAACAATGAACTTGAAATGATGTTGTTCCTAGTAAATTCCTTCATATTTTTTTTTCTTGATTTTTTTTTTAATTCCTTTTTATTTCAATGGGGGCAATTCATATTCTCTCAAAGCCTGCAAGTTGAGACTTACTAATATGTCATGTAGCACTATTTCAAATTAGCATAAATTGAGTTACTACTTCTAGCAAACAAGACGGGATTAATCATTTGACTGTAAATCATGATGCTCACAAAGATGGAAAATGTCCCCACTTAAATGAGATGATAGGGAATTCTTAAGTATGTTTAAAATCTGAATTTGGACTTTCATTTCCAGCACCATGGCAAAGAATCTTCTGGATTAAGAAAGAGAGAGAGAGAGAGAGAGAGAGAGAGAGAGAGAGAGAGAGAGAGAGAGAGACAACTTCTAGACAGGTATGCAAGGGCTAATTTTATGGGCAGATTTGCTAAACTACAATACACACATATTTGGTTAATCATAATTCTAGCTGTTCTGTGAAGTTATTTTTTTCTCACATGTGATTAACATTTAAATCAGTAGACTCTGAGGAATGCAGATTATCCTCCATAATGTCAGTGGGCTTCATCCAATCAGATGAAGGTCTTAAGAGAGAAAGAATAAGGTTCCCTGAGGAAGACAGAATTCTGTCTCTAGGCTGTCTCGGATTCAAGCTGAAATATCAACTCTTCCCTGGGGCTCCAGCCTGCCCTGCAGGTTGCAGGCTTACCAGCCTCCCAATCATGCAAGCCAATTCTGTACAGTCACTCTCATATACACACACGCTCTCTCACACACACGTATATGTGTGTATAGTGTATGTATATGTGTGTATACATATAAACATCCTATTCACTCTGTTTCTCTGGAGAAACTTGACTAATATAATGTCTATCTATCAAGATTTTTAAATACATGGATGAACTAATAGCAGAGTCAGAAAAATCTTCAGAGACCAAGAGATATTACGAATCCAAAGAAGAAAGCTAATGTTAGAATGGAGGTTTGACCTGGCAGAACCTGCTGACCCTGACAGTATGGAGAACTAGTCTTCAAACTTAGGGCTGGCTGACAAGGTATCTAAAAGAATAGGAAAACAACTGCATATCCCTTCATATATTTTTAAGTTGCAATGCAAGTTTCTCATCCTTAGCTTCACAGTTGCAAAGGATATAATCATTTGCATGTTGTAAATATACACAGGTATATACACATGTACATATAGATATATCTTACAAATAAACTGCCACATCATTTTTAAGCACATTTTATGACTGCATTACAATAGCAATATCATAGCACCATTATACAATTTAAGAAGTCATGAACAAGGTTAACTTTGCCACTTAAACAAGTAGTTAAGTGAAGAATATGAGTCAGAGAATTACTTGACCAAATGCTTTATTAAGATGTCCAGCATCTCTCTGTTTTTTTCTGGCAATTTGTGCACCAGTGCGTGTACAGCCTCCACCCGGTAGTTTTGGTCATCAGATTCTGTAACATAAAAAGCGATGCAAATGCTCAAGTTTTAATTGCATTCAAATGTGTATGTAAACATTAGTAATTACCATAACCACTCCCACTCCTCATGCCTCATAAACACTGCTTCATGTGGTATTATCTAAAGCTAAGTAACAGGTCTATGGCCATGAAGTTAGTGAGTAGAGAAGTTAACAAACCCAGGTCTGTCTAATCCAGACCTGGGCTCTTCACCACTGAACTATATACTTTCATACAACCAGAACGCATCACCTGCTTTGGTTTTGCTACCCAAGGACAGAATCACACCTTTAGCAATGTGAGTGATTATTGCTATTGTTAGAGACTGCCTAATGTGTAAGACACCACAGTATACTTTATCATGCTGAACCGTCCTACTGACTCCATCAGACCAGAGAAAGCAGGCATTCCTTCCCCCGTTTTACAGGTTCAAAAACCAGGAATCATTTTTCTGAAGTACAGAATCATTGTGCAAACAGAGGCCTACTAGATTTTAAGCCCAGGCTGACAATGGTAAATCTAAAAAGTGAAAAGTCATCTACAGCAAGTCTAGTCTGCCCGTCAAAAGCCACGATGCAGACATGTCTCCTAGAGAAACTTCTAAAGCTTCAGATGAGGAATCTACTTAACATTCTTTTACTATAACAAACAAATTCCGGGGTAACTGCCTACACCCTACCAAACCCTTTCTCTGGAAAGTGCCCAACCCATAAAGCTTGTATTATGGGACCACCATCTCTTCTATTTGAAGGAAGGAAAGACTGGACCAAACACAAGCTCTCTACCAGGAGCTGGAATGGAGTTACCTAAACGGATCTGTCTGTTGGGTATGTGAAAAAGAAGATCATGTGAAACCAGGGCTGATGTGAACAAATATGCTCCAAAGCAAAGAATACTTGACCGGAAAGGAGACAAGAATTAGGCACCTATGTAGCAAAGAACAGAGATGAGAGACCCTCCAAAAAGAGCGGGAGGGAAATGCCGATTCCCAACTTTAGGGTTCCTGGTTGCAGGCCCGAGGAAGCTTGATGACCTCTCTTCTGCCAAGGAATTCTGTAAGGCACCTCTTGGTCTCTGGATAGCTTTCCCTTTTTACTGAGCTGGATTTCTGTTGCTTGAAATCAAATACCTAATGTTATTAACTTAACATCTAGAAAATGGGATTACCCTTGACCCAGACAAAAGATGGACTCTTATAGATAGGAACATATTTTAATTATCATGGTCGTGAATAATATGGTCATTATTTGCCACAGAATAAGTGGAGAAAAAAAAATCTTATGACCAAACGTTTGTATCAAAACCACCAGCACATTGAGTCATTTTAGCTAAGTGGCCATTTGTTATAAAACAAATTTTTTATAAGAAAGAGTTCTAAGTTAAGATGAAACACACTGGCTTGGAGCTGTGGTACTGCCATGAATTACTACTGTCCTTGGACAAAGTTTTGCCTGTCCTGGGTCCTGATTTCCTAGTCAGTGAAATAAGAGGTCAACTTATATATTTCCTAATTTCACGAAGGTAGATTTTTATGGAGAGAATATAGAGTGAAGAGCTTCCAGGAGAAAGCTCAGTAGGATAGTAGTATATATCTATTTACAAGATCATGCGGTCAGTCTGTAAGCTGGATTAAAAACCAAGGTCACTCAACTTTATCTGATACTTTTATCAGCAGACTACGTTTCCTGTGACATTACAATGTGTGGTAATAAAATGATATGACTGATTCCTTTCTTGGATTGTGAAAAGTACTGTTGTTACAGTCACACCTCATACATTTTAACAATGAAATGCCAACTCCAATTGTTACAAGTCATTGAGACGTGCTCACATGGCGCCATGGAACTCTGGTCCCAATATTTTCAAAGTACGTGTTTCTAACTTCTCAGGTTCCATGTTTCTCACTGACCCCCTTCCTACCTCTCCAAAAGTTTTTAATTAAACCTCTCTATTCACATAACATTTTAACAGTCACAGATATAAAGAAATAGCATAGATATGTGATCATCAATACTGCAAATATAATATGGGGGGAAGGAGATTGATGGAAGTACCTGTTACCTGACAAAAATATCTGATTCTCCTCTCCAGATTTAGGAAAACTGTACATACTTGTAGTCTATCTATTTAACCATAAAATTCTTCTTGTAAGAAACTGACATCCATCCATCAACCAAGGAAAATGTATTAGAATAATCCCTCAAAAGTCTTTCTAATCATGCCAGACTGTCACCCCACTGAAGTCTTGTTAAGTGACAAAATAGTTTAGTTCATTCAGTAATTTCTTACTTGTTTATAAACCATATTATAAGCTATTAAGGATCAGATTGACAATTTCTTAAGCATATGTCGGAAAATCTTAACTAGCTGGCTTAAACTTATACCTCTCAGTAATACAGCATAAAACTATATCAATGGAAGCATACTTACTAACAGCAACAATAAAATCTTTGTGTAATTTGTAAGTCATCAGTGGTTCAGCAAGGCACCTACAATGGAGAATGAAACACACTTTAGAATGGCAGTATCTTTTTATTTCCCCTAAACTTTCAGTGCTTAAGAATTGGGTGGATGCTGTATGGTCAAGTCCTAGGAGGACGCTCCCGGCAGTGCTAAAATGCAGACCTCAGTCATCAATGCCCTTTTGCATTTCTTGCAACAATTCTATTAAAAAGGGAGGGAGCCTGAGAGATGATTATTTTTACTTTCTGAGCGAAACTCCTCTCAGATATGGAGATAACAGTTTAAGGAAAACAAACAACTTTCAATTTTAACTTATTTTTAAAAAATACATGGGAACCCATGTTCAAATTTAATATGAAACAGAAATTATTTAGTATCCATAAAATACTGCAGCCTTTTAAGTTTGCTATTTGAAAAATCAAGTGTAAGTTTGAGCACACTAAACAAACATCACCACCTTGTGCTGATTCACCTTCAGTAAAGGAAATGAGGGAAGTTCACACACACAGGCTCCCTGGAATCACCACGGCTGCCCAAGCCAGTGAGTGAGAGGCCGCAGACAGAGTCCCAGGAGGTAAGCCCCCTCACCTGAGGTAGTTTTTCAGTCCACTTGTTATTGTCTTATTATCCCATAGTTCAATGTCAATGTCAATATCAGGAGGGGATTTTGGAGCTGAAAGAATAAAAATAAGGTGTTTAAACTGTGCAATTCAAAGTATCATTCGCCCCATTAAGGAAATGGATACAAACATTAAGTAGGTGAAAGAGAGAGGCATTTATTTCTTAGGATGCCAACGGAGTTAACGTTAGGGTTGTTGTTTGTGTGAGTCTGTGAAAAACTCACTTTGAAACTAAACCTCAAAGATGTCTTGTGGAGTAATAGTTTCCCAAATCAAATTCTTGCGAATTGCTAACATCACAGAGCATTTACCATGTGCTGGGCATGCTCCTAAGTACTTTATATTGACTAACGTATCCAATCCTCACAATTCTTAATAAGGCAGGCACTATCATTATCCCCCCTTTAGAAATGAGGAGGCTGAAGCCCAGTTAAGCAAATTACCTAAGGTCACTTTGAAGGGGCTGAGTTAGGATACCAAGCGAGGCAATCTGAATCCAGCACCCCTAATTCTCATTGCTCCTCCTGCTAGTCAATGGACGCTTGAGAAAAGTACATTATAAAAGGCCCCCTCTCAAATTCTGACTGTTCATCTACCATAATGAACATTAAAAGTTGAATACAAATATTAATTTTAAATATTACTTGAAACTACTCAAAGATATGCAATGGTCTCTATCTCAAAAAAACCCATGGTTTGGATTATCTGGAAGAATAGAAGAATTAATTAAGTAACTGGCTTTATCCAAAACTTACAAAATGTAGTGTTCATAAGTTTCTGAACTTTGGAGTTGACTCCTCCTATTCGGTAGAGGCCTAAAATGGTGATGCCTAATGGGAAGAAAGAAAGAAAAAAAAAAACAAAAAACAACAACACAAGAAAATGGCTTGAGACACAGCTGCCCAAGTACAGAATGTTAAAAACTCAGACATATGCCTACACAGAATTTGAAAGCTACTTATCCGATTTTGCAGTCTAACTTTAGCAAACCTACCCTGGAAACACCCGCCAGACACCTATTTCTCAGAACAGACACTGAACAGTGATTTGAAAATGTCTGAAGATCTTTAACGCAGCGAAGCACACTTGCCTATTCACCACTATGTGAATATAAAAAAGCACTGAAGATGGAAAGGGATGAGCAGTATTGCTCATCTATTTCTCCAGTCATGGAGTGCTTGCTGCATGTTGAACAGTTTTATAGCATTTATATCTTCATTTTAAAGGTGAGGAAATGGATTCAAAGAATTTAAGAAACCTACTTAACGCCTCAAAACTTCTCAAACTTTTTGGCAGCACCCAAAGTTGAATCTAAGTTTAAAGAACTCCCAAGTCCAATCTGAGTTTCACTTCAGACAAATTTTTCCTGGAACTGAAGGAGTCTAACAGGCAACTAGAGAGTGCTTCAGGAGAGAGGTCATGACTAGAGTGAGCAAAGGTAGTAAAATTGTGACAGTAACAGAAATCACGGAGGAAAATAAAGTAGGAAAGGAGGGGCTAGAGACAAGCTACTTAGGAATACTACTGACCTCCCTAAAGCCGCAAAACAATTTAAAGAGGTGCTTACAATAATACATAATACAGAGTCCATCAAAAAGAAGTCAACTGAGGATGTATAAGGAAACGTCATTAAAAAGAAGCATATTTAGAGGATGGTTTTTGGTAAACTGAAGTTCAAAGTATAGCTATTTATGTTGTCATATAATTTACATATTCATATAATTCTTAAAATTGATCTCATGCTAATGACTAAACACATCCTCATTTTCCAAATGGTTTCTAGATGGAGGATGGACCACACAACAGTAACAATGCACTTGTCGGGCATACTGACCTCTTGTTTCCACAGCCTGAATGCATTTTCTCACGAAGTTGAACCCTGCTTCATTTAAGTACACTGAAAATAAAAGAAAATCATGTTAAGTGTTTATTCTGAATTTACAGTCCCCCTTCAGTTGGCTCTGTTGTTTTATAACTTAATGGCAGTTTTGGTTAGAGTCTTAATTTTTACATGGGATAGAAGTGGAGGAGGGAGGTTCATATTCACCCAAGTTATTACATCAATGTGCTTCCTTAGAAACATAAATCCCTCACAGAAAGTAAATATATAACATTGATCCCATCCATTTTTCCTAAAATTAGCAATATCCTGCATTACAAGTTTTACAGAGGATAGAATTAAATAAGAATAAACTTTTATTGTGTTAATAACTATATTAGAAGCTATTCCCATGCATATTTTTTCCCCCACAGGATTCTCAAAACAACATTATGAGGTAGAGAGAAATCTTTGCAACCTTACATGATTTACTGGGTTGCTGAAAATTTCATTTTTGTTGTTCTAAGCGCTAAAGCCAGAACTCTAACTCAGGCCTCTTGATTCAAAGCCCAATGTTCTTTCTATTGCATTTTGTATCATATTCAAAATATTTCAAAACAAGCTTAGTTAAAAATCCCTCAAAGATCCTACATTATAAAATAGCAATTTATTGCTTTATGCCAGATTTTCTTTAAATATGTTCTAATTTTTTTAAGGTTTTGTGGCCAGATCACATAAACTACTTGTTTAAAGAAAAAGGATTTAAGAATACCAAGTAACAGAGGAAAAACTAAAAAAAAAAAATTTGCACTATAATGAAAATTTTTATCACATGTGGTAGATATATTTCTTAATATCCCCAGAAAATAATACATGAAGACAATTCAAGCCAATAAAAAAATTAAAACTGGCTTCCATTTAAAGATGATTGATTAAACACAAGCACATTCATGTAGCCAACAGAGATCCACAAACAAAAAAATAGATATCAAAAAATTATGCTAAAAAACTAAGAAGGGGTGCCAGCAACAGATGAAAAACTTTGAAGAAACTCTACACACAGAAAACCACTAAAACCAAATTGACTGAAAGTTTTGAGAAATCTGTGGCCCAGAAAACTAGAGGTACTGAATGAAAGAATGTTCATCATGTGTTGTTAGGTAGAAAAAGTCATCTACAGGTCACTATGACCCAATTTTTTTAAATGTAAAAATTTGAGGGTATTTTTTCCTAGGAAAAAGCTTCACAAAGATCCATATAAACTGCAAGTAAAAAAGAAGAGGACAAAGGTAGAAATTATCATTTTTATTCATATTTTTAATACAGTTCTTCAGAATATTTTTTTAAAATATCAAGAGATTAAAAAATGTGAAGTTGTCAAAACTAAAACATGTATTGCCACAAATAGGAACTGGCTCATTTCTATGTCCCCAGGGCCCTAGGTCAAGAGAACAGAACTCAGTGAATGCTTTGGGTGAACTCAACATCCAAGAAAGAATGGCTATTAAACAGGCATCTTATTACAGTTGACTACCTACAAGAGTGGAACTCCTTCTGAACACGAAGAAGTGATTGCTTGTTTGCAATAACCCAAAATACTAAGCCTTTTATACATTATACATTCAGACATTTTGGTGAATGGAGAGGTGAGAAGTCAATATAAAGTGAATAAACAAATGAACAAATTATTAATATTCAATTTTAAGAACAAAAACTAGCCCAAAAATGTAAACCTAGGTTAAAAACAATACACTACCATTTTTTGGTATCAATTAAAACTGCAAGTTCCTGGCATTTATAATGTTTGGTTCTTGAGGTCACACTGTTCAACTTGTCAATAAAAATGATTAAAACAGAAAATCATTTGTAAAGAATTTCAATAAAACTTGCCCTTGGCAAAATGAGCAAACTGTGATATATAAAAACAATTTAAGTATCCATTGTGAAAAAAATAAGCAATAACCAGGCTATATATTGAAGGTATTCTGGGACATTTGGCTACAACACCCTAGTCCATTCTAATAAACCGACATCACAGGCTCATTATGAAGAAAATCTTACAGATATTTGGTCTGACTTCCAGGTCATTCCATGGGTGCTGCTGTCCTGATGTGTCCCACGGATCTTGTGTTTCAGCTCTCTTCACATGAGTAAATGAAACACTACCCATCAATTCAGAGATGTGGAAGAATATGTTGGCAAAAATAACCCTGAATTTTTGTTTTGTTTCCTTCGAACAGCCTTTGCTATTTACCTGGAAGAGTACAGAGATGGCACCCAGGTTTGTTTAGAACCAGGCAAACCTAGGATTGGATCTCAGCTAGTTTACTGCTGTGTGAATGGGAGTGTGCCTATTAACACATATGAACTCTAGCTCTTTCATTTATAAAATGGGGAAAATAAGACTATGAGTGCTAAAGGGTTGTAGTAAGCTAAAGGCAAAACCACATGAATGCCTAACAATGGAACAAAACTAATTAAATGCTAGTTTCTTTCTCCATGTGCTCCTGTCCGCACATTATTTCTATATGAACGAAACCAAAGAAATGATGAAAGAAGTCAGTCATGAAATCTAATCAGATAAAAGAGACTTTTCCACTAACTATTAATAGCTGTGTTACTGGGTATAGCTTTAATTTATCTATGCCTCAGTTTCTTCTTCTATACAAAATGGATAACAGCAGTGTTTTCTTCATAGGGCTGCTTACAGATGAAATATGTTAACATTTGTGAAACTCCTAGAATAATGCTTGAAATATAGTGTTACAGAAGGATTGCTATTATCCTCATTATCATTGGCTAGAGGGGAATGTAAATATCTCCATATGTAAATTACACGAACAAGGTATTTTCTGGGCATGGCTGAAGTCACTGGGGCTTGAAGAATTGTCAGCCAGGGGTGTTCTTTTTCAAAGAGGCATATGTATTACCTATTTTAAAAATATCTGGGACTACAGCAATCATCTCTTTCTTTAAACAAACACAGATCAGGCATAACCCATTCAGGCTCTGTGAATCTAGCTGGCCACTGAAAAGATAAGTCGGATATTAAGAAATGTCCCTGTACGTTCATTATACTTCAATAAATTCTAATGAACAAACATCCTCTCCCTGGAACTGAATAGGTATCAGTAACCTTGAATTACTGTTCACCTGCATTTATTGCTCCTTTCTGCAAGAGAATAACGTTTCTCAGCTCCCTCAGAGATAGTTTGGCCATGAAATAGGCACTAGCCAATGAAATATGAATGGAAATGACAAATATCACCATCCAGCAGACACAGAGACCCAGTATGTAGCTTGCCATGTTCTTTTTTCACTCTGGCATGAGAATACAGAGAAGATATTCCATGAGCCTGGGTTCCAGAGTGAAAATTATGTGTAAGAGAGCTATAGCTGACCTGAATGGACAAACAGCATAGTCAAGGAATAAACCTTGACTGTGGTAAGCCTCTGAGATTTGAGTATCAACTGTTATCACAGTATAACTGGCTGGTTCTGAGTTAATTATATATCACTTAAACATTTTGCCATGGCCAAAAGGACTAAATTAAATATAGCCAATACCACACAATTAACTTTTCCGTGCTTAACTAGAATATACCCATTTTTTTCAGCTACTGACTTGTCAATTCATACAAAGAGGAAACAAAAGGCAGTCGTGTCAGTGCCCATTCACGGTTGCCTTGCAAACTACTATTCAACAGCACCTTCGTGGACGCCCACGGAAGTTTCTGCTGAGTTCTGAGAAGAGGGCAACATGGCTTAAACAGGACACAGCACATGACTGATGTAAAGGCCACAGGGGTGGTTTTCTGAGGGCGTCAGGGACAGACACAAATTCTGTAAAGAAAAAGAAGCAACCTTCCGAAGCCATGAAGGGGTTACTGCTAAAGAGAACTAAACAAAAATCGGTTCTCTGTATAGCTTCAAAAAAAAACAAAACAAAACTGGGAACTTCCTTAGTATTCAAATGAAATGTCCATGGAAAGCAGTCTTACTAAATCAAATCACACCATGAGAGGCTGATAACTTATCATAATTCTCCGATAGTGGAGGACAAGGGACCCCTGCTGTGAACAGTAGAGAATGGAGCACACGCATCCTTCATAGTTAGGAATGCTGATTGCTGAGTCAGGACGCCACGCCTGGCCCAGAGCAGGCAGCCAATAAATCTTACTGATTGATGGCTTGCTGGTTGCCGGTTTGTACCCGGCTTACTCAGTATCCTCCTTGGATGGTTTCTACAAGGGATAGAGCTTATCAGCTAACTGGAACTGCTTTACCAACTCCTCACCAGGGCTCTACCTCAGCCCTGTATCTCCCTGTTACAGAGAGGACCAGAGGGATACGAAGAATACAACCACCAAATTCCCAGGAATCGAAATCCTCTAATATTAATGATACTTGGCCTTCGGGGGTAGAAGTAGAAAATAGGTTAACTCCATGAGCTTTATTTATTCCATCAAAAGTTAAAAGTAAACATTATTTTTTTGTCCCTCTGAAAACTATTCAGGGCTAAAGCTTTTATTTAAACAAAGTTTCTATAGGCAGTTTGGCAGCACAAAAGCTATTAATCTCAACAGAATTCAAACAGCCATGAGGAAAAGAAAAAGAATAGTCTTCCATACAAGTAACAAAACAAAAGTCCTTGTACCTTCAATTTCCCAGTAATGAAAAACCCAGCATGTCCTTACAGATGTAATCTACGTGGCCTTACAGTACATTCTCAGGGTTGACAAGACAAAGCAACCTTGGTCTGTAATTTCTAATTCACTTTTCTAATCTGACATTTCAGATTAAAAGGCACCTTATCACAGACAACTAGTATTACACTGTATATGGCTTGAAAGAAACAGAAAAAAGAAACAAGTACATTTATTGGTGTTTGTGATACCTGATACCCACAGGACCTTTTCTCTTCTCCCTAAAGGATGATTAACTCTCTACAACCATGGCCCAAACTGTTCCTTTTTGCTGCTCTGAGGAGAATGTGCACTATGACCCTTTTTCTGGATCTCAGTGATGGAAACAAAACTATATTTGATCAGGGGCCTGAGGATGTGGTAGAAAAGGAGGATATAACCTACAGACGGCTGAGAACGTCCAGAACTAAAGTATCTAAACAGCAGTATGAAGCTCAAAACCTTTCATGATAGATGGCAATTCCTCAGGATAAGAAGAACCAGCTTAATTTTGCTATTTATTGCTGCAAAGAATCCGCTCCCTAGGCACAGATGGGAAAGTCACTGAAGCACACAGTGGCAAAAATTTAGAGTTGTTGGGCAATTTTGACAGTATCTTTTGGTCCAATCCCTTTGATTTGTACATGAGGACTCAAAGTTAAGTGACTTTGCCATTATATGGGCAAATAATGACTTTTTAAAGCAGAAACATCATTTGAAAGAACTTTCTATTCACAATACCTGGAATAAAGTAGGTCCACACTGGAATATTACTGAACTGAATTGCATGCGAGAATGAGAACTGAGGACCTTTTCTTTCAAAGCTCTCTAGACCTAGAGTAGAAGGATCAGCTAAACAGCCATCACATCAAGCTTACGTTTGAGTGAAAATAAGGTTCAGAGCACAGAGAATGCAACAGAAAGCAAGCCTAAGAAAAATGACAACTGCCCCTGATAACTAGTCCCAGGATGGAAGTCTTGGGACAGAAAGGCATATCAAGAAATACAATTTTTTTCTTTAAAAGATGGGCTCAGATGGCAGAATTATAAAGAACTATTGGCAAGCTATTCTTAACAAAATATCCCCAATGGCATGGCTTGAGAAACAGTTCTGTTCTAATCTTAATTGAATAATATCTGTTTAATATTTATGATAGACATTGTTATTCTCAAAATGAATTAATTCCCAAAGTCCTATAATTTCGAGATACGGGTACTATGACATATTTTACAAACACAGAAAAGTGTTTAAGGATTTAATATCCTATTAACTGACCAATACTGTAGATTTTTTTATTTTTGGTGCTGTATTCATTAAGATGAGTAAAACTTTCGTTCTCTATTGAATTATACTAGTCTCATTTACAGCATCTTTACTCTGAAAACAGTCAATTAATAATAACCACAAAGTAGGGAGACATTTTCATGTTAGGCTTGTAAAGAGAGTCTCATTCCTCTACAGTCACAGAATAGTTTTACTCCTCATTTTATGGCATATGTTCTCTGTATATTCACAGTATGGCCCTCTTTTAGGACCCTAGATAGTTTTTACCTGGTTGCTTTTAGGGTTATCAGTGAAAGCAGAGATGTTATGACTATTTTTAATGGTTTACACTGAAAACCAATTTTTACCTGAGTTTTATATTTTACCATCCTAAGCTTCACTATTATCTTCAGCACTTCAACACACAGACACATTCAGTCAAAAGTGAGTTTCCAAAAGATAACAAGATTATTTTAAGATCAACAGAATCCATCTGAATTAACCAAAGCTATACAGAAGCACTTATTAAGGTGGCAAATGAATCAGGACAATACTGGTTTCAAATACCAATTGTGAGAGAAGTTACATATTAAAATTATCATAATTCCACTTTGGGAGGAGTCAAAAGTCAAAAAGGGACATGGAGAACCTCAAAAAACAGGTTGATGTGTTATGTGTGGAAATGATGTGTTGAAGGTACCATCATAAAGATATAAACCACTCTGAAATCATAACATGATGAACTCACATGATTTATTCAAGACTTAAAAAAGAGGTCTGAGAACTTCATGATCACTGGAATATAATTTTGAACTGAAACAAATAAAATTCTGGACACGTCACTAGGAAAAAAACATGACACTGCTTTTAGGTTAATAGGACCATATGCTTGAATCTGGAATACTGTTGAGTGTTCAGACACATCCTATGAGTCATTAAATCACTAGAAAAACATTGGTTGATAAGACACATAATAAAAGAGAAAAGGGGTAAAATTACAGTCTCAGCAAGAGATTCAAAGTACCATTAATAAATTTTAGGCCTTGATGCAGTAGATGACTTTGGCAATTACATGCCAAAAAAATTAAAATTCAGAGGACTTGGAAAGCCCCTTGACCAGACTAAGAGGCAAGCCATTTTAAATAAAGGGTCTTCATGGCATGCTGGACTGAAATGTTTAGAAAGCCTTGGTCACGCAAGCTAGCAATACCAGAAAGTCCACCCCAGCTGCAAGGAATTTAGTTCTAGAAGTTGCATTCAATCCTGTGCCTCCATTAGGTAGTTTCTTTTATTGATGACATATGCCATAGTTCCGCCTTTCTAACTGGGTGGTGGTGATTCTATTTGAGTGAGGAAATTTGAATCTCCAAGAATGTTTAAAAACAACCAAAAACAAGTGTAATTTTGGATAAGTTGGCTTTATGTCATGTAATAAAACATTTTGAAATCACTATGTAATTTTGTAATTTATTTAGAATGTTTAGAATGCTTAAAGGAATATTAATCTCTGCATTTATAAGGCAATTTACTAGATTACAGAAATTGCCAGGTGTTTAGGAAGATCATGTTAGCCAGAATCACAAATTTGTCTTATTAGGGTCTTGAATTTGGGAGAATGAAATTTACTAGTTTTGAAATTATAGCTTGATCTAAAGAAGCTTGATTGACGAAATTTGAATTCTATTAAATTTATGAAAAAATAAACTCAAAATAACTTATTTTTTAAAATCAGTACATTTATAAATAAAATAATATCTGTATGTTGATTAAAAGTAGGCTTGAAGAAAAAATATAGCTTAAGATAAAATAAAAACTTATAACTAAGGTTAAGATTTATAACTTCAAGCACTACATATTCATAAAGTGAAGGTAATTGTAATATTCCTTTCTATGATCAAAATCTCCCACTGGGCAATAAAAGCCTACTGGCTCTAAGAGTAAGAATCAGAGCAATTATGTACTGAGCACACATTTCACAGAAGGCCTGCATCGAGTCCATTACTGAGAAGGGGAGATGCGTCCTATCACAAGAAGCTCAGAGAACCGGGTAGGAAACTAATACACCATACCCAAAGCCAGAATGTGAGAAATGATGCAAACACGTAGAATCTAGACAGTTATTTTTCTGAAAAACACACCATTTCATAATTACAAATGGTGGCATAGTGATGAGTCAGGTGGCTAAGAATACAGGAAAACTGATTTTCAGAAGAGAAAGTTTTTATGACACAAAGTCCCTCCATCACAACATAAGTACATTTGATAACTTTCTTATTCTAATTTTCTAGTTATGACAGAAACCCTAGTTCCATAGGTACATTAAGTATCAAACATATTCTGATTGACTTGACCATGTCCCCATTCAAAAGCCTTCCTTATGCAATACCTACCATACATAGGTTCATTTGTTTTCCAATAAGGAGTCATCCTTGAGTAGCTTATTTGAATTTGAAAGGACTGTCTTTATCATGGATATAAACAATGAAACCAATATTAGAAAGCACATTCCAAACTCTACTCAAATGCAAAATATAAAACAGATTACTGCTTAGCTTTTCAGGTGGTTGTTTAGAATGAACATTCAGTACTCATACAACTTTGTTGGTTAATGATTCTGTGATTAGATACAAGTAGGCAATGAAAGATTTTATACTAATCACTTTCCTTGATTAGCAATAAACAAAGGAATGCAAGAATAAAAACTGAAAGTGTGTTTTAAAAGTCTTTAATATTAAAGGTATTTTAAATCATGCATTTTCTTTTAATAATTTTTTGAATCACTAGGAAGAATTTCATTCAGTTAAAATGATAGGCTTCTTCATACAGTCAATATTTATGACTTTCAAATGAGTACTTTCCCGGCTTCTATATTTACTTCATTGTAACATATTTTAATAGCAATTTAAAAGTCAAGGTTTTTAATTCTGTTTTAAAAATAAATTTAGACATGAGATTTAGACATGAGATTTAGACATGAGATCATGAGAGACAGTTAATTGAGTAAAAAAAACCTTGAAATTGCTTTAAAAGATATACACAGAACCTTAGAAACAAATATACAAACTTGTTTTAAATGTCAAATAATCTGATGACATAAAGTACATATGATACTGTGCTAAGGTCTGGCTGCCTGCCACTTGAAAAAGTTAAAAATTGAGAGACAAAGTTGGTGGAAATAAACGCAGGATTATTCAGAATGCCGA
>NW_017732534.1:161614-162967 GCF_001890085.2 Hipposideros armiger
CCTCCCACTCCTTTCCATCCCTGGGATGTCCTTCGTAATAGCCTTTCTTCAGGAAGTATCTCATGATGAATTTCACCTCACTGCTCCTCACTCAAAGTATCTGCTTAGTGTTTTGTTCTCCATGTGTACAATCTTAACTTATACTTGAGCTACCACACTGTCTTCTAAATTTGCTCTGTCAGGGCTTGCCTCTCAACTATTAGTGGTGAAGAGTCAAGTTGTTTTGTTAATTTTTTAATCTGCCACTGACTCCTCTTTTTGTAAATTACGATAAAATTAAAATACCATAAATATAATAACGAATAGATGTGGAGTCCAAATTTTTTATTAAGTTCAACAAATGTAAAATGAGTTCTCCAAATTGCTATAAAATTTTCCAGATATTTAATGTAATTCCTGCACTCATGTTATTGTGGACTAGTTACAGTGCGAGGGATGGTCTCAAAGCCTGGGGACCACCCTTTGTGCAGCCCTATTGTTTCACAGGTACTTTACACAAGATCCTTCCCAGGTTCTTGGCCATACAAAGGATGGTTCTCAAAGGGCCAGAATGGGGCCTCCGACTCGCTCTGTGTCTCATCCCTCTAACCATCTAATGCCATCTTCCTCATAAAAAATACAGTGATCAACGATTTATGCCTTTTAAAATAAGCCTCTCTAATAATTTTAAGTATGTTATGCCACCATCAAAGTAACTATTAGAAAAATAAGGATATGGATGAGAAGAAAATGTCAACCCACAGGCCGTTTTATCAAATAAGACTTTTCAATAATGGTCTAGAGTACAGGATTAGTTCTCACCCTGAACCCTGTTTGTCACACTGATCATTAAAGCCTAGTACAGGCTTTGCAAAGAGAGGGCACTCAAAATTAACTGAATAAAATCATCTAGTCAGTGCAGCCAAATTAATGATTATAAGTAATTTTAAAAAAAGTAATTGTAGGTTTTTAAAATAATCCTGAAAATCCTCCTGAGAAATTAGACAGTCGGTGTCATGTGCCAGTGAGTGAGACCACACTAGAAAAATAAGAGTCTCTACTCCTCTGATTTGCTATTTTAATATTTTCAAATACACTACAGACATATAAAAATTTCAGATATACTTTGTAATTATTAGAACATTAAAACCTAAATTATAGAATGTGTTATATTCTTACTGGTTCTTTCCCATCCATGGCTTCAAGCCAGAGTTTCCGATTAGCTTCTGAGAAGGCCTGCAATGTGATGATCCCATGCCTATCAAAAACAAATGTTTTATATATTCAGTTTATTCCTGTTATACATTTATAATATTTTAAATTCTTATTTAACTATAACGGTAAAATGTGAAGAAAAATCAGGAAAGATAAAAA
>NW_017732534.1:167327-168438 GCF_001890085.2 Hipposideros armiger
ACCATTTTCCCACTGGATTTCATTTCTGAAACACTCATTGTGAATGTTTTACTTCCCTTATCATATGTACAATAATGTTTAATCCATGTAAAACCAAGCGGTCCTAATGTAAGGAAACAGTACAGATTAATAAATGATTTTTAATTTCTTTGTACAGGTTTTGATGCTATGATACGCAATTGAGTATATCCACAGACCACGTACGTTTGGAACTTTCACTGTGACTGAGACTGAAAAAGGCCAATATGGAAAGAGAGTGGTATAGGGTAGAGAGTCTTGGCATCAAACAACTTGGCTTTATTTGCAGCTCCAACACTATAAACTCAAGAGTTACTTTAGATCTGAACTTCAGGTGTCGCATTTTTAAAAGGGGTATGCTTATAACCCATAGAAGTAGGAAGAATGGGAAATAATAGCCCGAGTTACTATAACTGGTCTCCTTCTTTCCTCTACTCTTGAAACTGCCAGAAATAACCTGCTAAAAATTTTAGCCAGCTCATCATTTGACCCCTCTGTGCAAAACCCTCCAGTGGGTTCCCACATCACTCTGGATAAAAAACAATTATCCACAAGGTCCCGCATGATCTGGTCCCTCCTAATTAATCTCACCTCATATCTTTCTACCTTTTGCCTCATACACTCTGCTTCAGCTACCCTGTCCCCCTTGCTGATCCTTGAACACAGTGAATGCATTTCTACCCCAGGGCATTTGCACTTGCTGTTCCCCCAGCCTGCACTACTTTTCCTCCAGATATCTGTATGACTTGCACTGTTACTTCCTTCAGGTCATGCCCTAAACGTCACCTTTCTAATATTGCCTTTCCTGTGGATATACGTATATCTCAACACCCTCACCTTGATATTTCTTATCTTTCTTGCTTTACATTTTTCTTAGCAGTTATCACTCTAAAATACAATCCATTTTCGCAATTTATCCTATGTATTGTCTGTCTGTGCCACTAGACTCTAAGGCTCTAAGAGCAGGAAAGTGTGATGTTCTGCTGACTGGTATGATCTTGCTCCTTTGAACAGGGCCAGACATATAGTTGTCACTCAATAAATAAATGACAAATAAATGAAGGAATAAATGACTCATCTTTCTCTAAGACTT
>NW_017732534.1:169683-176295 GCF_001890085.2 Hipposideros armiger
TTCTTTTTAAAGAAATAATATTTCTTAAGGGTTTTAAGAATTAAATGAGGTAAATGTAAATGCACAGAGTAGTAAGGGCTCATGGTAAGCACTGTAGTATTATTATGTACCAGTATGCATAATAGAGACAGTTTACAGACATTATCTCTAATTCTTGCAACACATTCCGACATACATATAAATATCCTTCTTTAATGATATAAATGGGGAGACTGAGCTCAGAAAGTAGTTGGACCAGAATCACCACGTTAAGAGGTGGCGGGCATGAAATGCCAACATAGTTCTGACTTTGGAACCCATGCTCTTCCTGGTTCAAATGAAGTCTATTAGAATGCGATTTAACATATGCCTAGAGGCAGGTAACATAAAAACCTCATCTCTAGATAAAGTGGAGCTCTCGGTCCAAACTGCACTGACCTGCTACTGCCCCGCCACATTTATCTCCACTTCTCACGCAATTTACAGCTCTGATGTTTACTATTGATCACTGGTTGCTAACAGTGGGAGTCTGTCTTATGCCTTCCACTACAGAATAAACACCCTGAAGCCATATTCATCTCATTTTCTGTTCCCCACAAAACTTACTCAGTAATAGCAACAGTACAAGCGGTATGTTTTCACGGACTGGTCAAATTTTTGTATTATAAATGCTTTCAAAGGTTACAAGTGGAAAGCAGCTTTGAATATTTGTCCCTCATACAGAAGTAACACCAAAGGCAAATAAACCCACTACATATAAACCCATTCGCTTTTCTTTTCAAATCTCTAGGTAAGGGGAAGGGAGGAGGATGGTGACTGGGAAAAGAGAAGAGCTAGGGATTATATTGGGGGCATCCGAGCACTTCTGAGGGTGAAGAATGCATTCCTTATATTGACTGTGGTGATGGTATCACAGGAGCATACATATAGCAAAACTTATAAAATTGTACATTTTAAACACATGCAACTTACTATATAGGTCAATTGTACCTTACTAAAGCTGTAAAAATAACACAGGCGGATACAGAGAAAACCGAGACAGAAAATATCTTGGGAGCAAGAACAACATCAAAAAAGAGAATGCCAACAAGAGCGTGAGCGTCTTGCTGTGAGAAACTCAAACGCCACGTACTGCTAAGGGGCCATCACAGGAGGGACATTCGTTATCATTTTAACATCTGAAAACAGACTGGTCAAGGTAGAGAGTTATGAGAGAGAAAAATCCCAGAATGCAGGTCTCCTGAGCCAGCAGCCCTCTACCATCTAGTCCATGCAGTAATCCATGTCTGCCTAGTCTATTGGATCAGACCATCATTTGCTGGTATACTACCAACCAACAAATAAATGAGCATAACCAGGATATGTCAACTGTAAAATGGGCTGACATTTTAGTGGTCGTGTTGCATTATGTCAAAAACCTTCACAGCCAATCTGATTATCTCCAGCTGCCCCATCCCAAACCCATTAACTATAGTATCTTACTAGCCAAAACAACTTCGTTAAACAGTTATCTACTGACAGGGACACGGTAGAGCAGTGCTACTCCATGTGGTGTGTGAGACCTAATAAATGCGGAAAGTACAGAAAGTGGGAATAAGCATTTCAAAACCTGTACAGCAATTCGACACTACTGAAAAATCCAAGTACGTGCTTTTGTATTTACAAAAACATTGGTCCCTGATGGACTGAAAATAAAAACAATTGTCCCTTCACCACAAAGAATATGAGAATGGTTTTTTAGGGCATATCCGGTTTGAAATAGAGAGTTAATTTAGTCAGACTGGTTCCACTTAATGACAAATGTCATGCAGAAAGGACACTAGTTATACAAGTTGGAATAGCTTTTTAGTAATTTTTGTGAGAAAAACTTTCTTAGCGTGAGGAAATTGTAAGAGTGTTCTATTGGGTCGGATGCATATTTCCTAACGTCAGGAAGTAAAAGGTGCCAATTGGACATTACATAATTGCCTAATTTACTCCTGAAAATTGACAAAACACAGAATTCAATGAAATAATGCTGCTAGAGGGGAAAACTATTATCATAGTCACCAGAATGATTCATCCTGATAAAAGGCTTTGATTTTCAATTTTCCATCAAATTTCAAATTGAGTTAGATATCACCATTAAATTCTAAAACTGAACTCATGTTACCGTATTATCAGTAAAAGGTCATCAGTTCCAAGTTCAACAATATCCCAACTTAGAGATTTTGATGGTGAAATGTGAAACATCTTCCTAACTTTGGAGGTGATGGTGACTAAATATGATAAAGTTGTAAGGGATTTCAGTCTTCCTACTTGAAAAAAAATACTAACTATGTCACATCTCGTGGAAACAGAATGTCAACCCTAAGAGACATTAAGTTATATCTTTGTGACTCACTTTTCTCCTGGACATAAAGATAGCCTTCCATCGTCCACTGGCTGGGTGGTCTGTAATCTTGGTTGGCAGATTTCATCCTTTGCATCAACCGCTCTACCTCTTGTCGAGTACTTTCAAAATTATTCCTTGTCTTAAGTAAACAGAAATAACAATTTCAGTCATTTCTTCCTACCAGTTTTGAGGAATCTCCAGCCTGAAGTTTCAACACTGCAAATTGTGCAAAGAATGACCTTGATTCTTTCAGCATTACTCACCCACATCCACGACCCTCTATGTCGAGTCCCTGCGGCTGATTTTGAATGGCTCTAGTGAAACTTTTTTACCTGACCTTCTGCGGTCTCTCTTTACATCTCTGTGTGTTTCTTCCTATTTCCCACTCTAACATTATTACTTAGGGGCTGAATATAGCATTTAAAAATATGTAATGTTTATTAAATAGAATTTTATAATCACTAACACTTAAGGTAAAAAAGCAGATACGTAGTGATTTATATTTTTTTTTAGGGGATAAAAAAACAAATTAAATTCACATGCTTTTAACATACATGACACTCATAAGAAAAAAGTTCATCATCCTTATATCAAATGCTTTTGAAGAAACATTATTTACCTTGGTTTCCAGAAATCCTAGCATAGTTATCAAGAGGTCAGTATATAAATTAACTCATAAAAATGAACAGGTTCCCAGGTTCTAACTTCTTCTATTGCAAGAAATAGCCTGCTCACATAACAGCAAGGTTACTTGAGGTAAGACATAAAAAAGTATAAGGCTTTTCTCTACAAAAACCTCCTTTGCATTCAAGCCACATTGTCTCAACAACACACATTTGGAAACATAAAAATCATCATTATTGAACTCTAAGATTTTGTTATGGCTCATAATAAAAGAACTGAATTTTCTTAATTGCCACTTTTGCTACCAATCTCTTTTCAACGTAAGGATCAGAATTTTTTCCTACTCTTTACCAGTTCTCAAATCCCAGGAATCATATTAAAATTGCATTTAATATAAAAATAAACCATAAAAATACTTTGGCTTTTATAATTTTCCCTTTTAATAGTTACTGAAAAAAGCCCAAATGCATTCCATATTGAAAAACAATGGAATGAACTGCACGTGAAATTGATTCTGCTAGAAAAATCTAGGTTAAATAAAAAACTAAAACTCAAAACACAAGTAGAATAAATCCAATTACATTTTTCTCATGGGACACTCCAAATCCATAGCTCTATTTATTGGACATCTCCACAATGGCAAAAATCAGAAAAGTAGTGAAAGCCAAGCTTTTCATCGAAAATTAAGTGAGAGTTTTCCAAATTATTTAGGCTATAGAGTACTAGACAGACAGGGTTTCAGAAATAACTTTTCATTATACAAAACCCTGAACAATAAAAACTGCATTATTTGTCAGGTTTGGTAGTGCAAAAATGGATGGGCTAAGTTTTTTATTTTTTTGTTTTTTAACGTAAGTGGTGTTCAGCATCTGCAAATCAGAATTTGTATAACTATGGAATCAATATCAAAAAGAACGATTAGGTAACTTTACAAAAAAAAAAAAATCCTGACAGAAATAGATAGGATGTTTGTAAATAATTCTCACTTAAGCTTTAAAACAGTTAGTTTTGAGTATTTCAAACCATTTTCAAATTTATTATTCAAAAATAATAAATACCAAATATAAACAATTTCACACAAGGATGGTAGCTTAAAGTGCTAAACTATAACCTTTGTTTCATAAATACGGAAGTGCTGCCCTCTCAGAAAATAAAACTAGCCTGAGGTCACCCAGTGAAGTAACGAGAACACTGAACAAAAGGCAAAAGTTTCCAAATTTCCAGGTGTCTACACCTCAGTAATATTTATTTTAATGAAATTTTCTAGTATACATTTTTTCTAACATTAAGATTTTCCCGGTGTACTTTCAACCAGCAGCTAGAAAACCAAAACATTTCAAATAAATTTATAATGTAGCTTTTCTAAATTAGTGAAGTTTTACTGTACGTGGATAAGTTTTGGAAAGACTCCAAGGTTTGGCTAGGTTACAGCTTAGTTGCACTGTGATCATCGCTGGGGAGAGGCAGTGGAACAGGTATAGTCTTACATTCTGCAAGTTGAACTGCAGCTGTTGTTTATATGGTGCAAATTCCTGGGCGAGTTCATATCCCTCGTGGTAAAAAGTAAATAAACCCTGAAGGAATGACAAAAGCTGCAAAAATAAAGAGATAAAAAAGAAACGATGAAACGTGGTGTTGTTTTTTTTTAAATGATCAAATAAAATAAATTGGGGAAATTATATTTCATTCTAATTCCTCAGCTAATAAATGTTCAGTCTCTTTGGCCAAAGCAGGCACTAAAATTATGGATGTGAAACAAACCACAAAAGCTAATTTTTACTTCCTTTTTTAGTAGACAGTGATTTAATTGTCTAGTCTTGTGATGGACAGATGTCATGTTAACTTCTCTAACATCCAAATGCATTGAACAAATATTGAGGAGGGACCATTAATGGGGATAAGGACCAAAGTGTCATAGGTCCTACTCTAGAAAAGCTTCTAACCAAAACAGGGATGTAAATCGTGTGCAGATGTGAGGAAAACTAAAGCAGTAAATTAGAGATAAGAAGCACCCAATGGAAGGAATTAGGATTGGGCCAGATGAAATTAAGGACAATATCACAAGGTGGCAGTACTGATTTAGATAATGAACAGACAACATTTTAGCAAGGAGTGGTAATAACTCAAAACAGGGAAGACTTGAGCAAAAACAGGAGACAAACACAGATCTTCCGTAACAGAGTAAAATCTCCTTTAGAAAACCACAATTTCTTTGATCCTAGCCTTCTAATCCCAAATTCATAAGTGCTTATTTATAATGTTCTTATTCAGGCAGTAAGAGTGGTTCTCCCTGGAGCTACAGAACAGTTGTTGATATAGAATGTTATAACTGAAAAATTGTTTAAATTCTTCTCTCTTTAATTCACTGGGATTCCATTCCACAGGCTTGTCCACCAATTCAATCTCTTCCTCAACCTCTTCTAACAATGAAGTTAAAAAATATTTTTGAGGACAGGCTAATGGTTTTTTAATTCAAATAGCATAATATTTCTATATACTATTATTTTAAATTAAGAAACACAATTTGAAACCGTTTTTATACGTAAATAACATCTGGTCACTACCTCTGTCGCGAAAGGGGATGGAGCTAAGCACTGACTGGTAGTTATGACTGCCAACAGGTAAGTGCTGGCTCTATCTGAAAACAAGAATCTAAGGCTTTTCTTCCTATAACAAGCCAACTTCTTACAACATTATGTTCATTTCACAGAGCACACACCTTCAGATTGGGTTTCCATTGTTACATCTTAAAGATTTTCCTTCTCTTGTTACAGTTCCTGACAATATGTCAAAATGTATCATTTTTTAATTTTAGAATTATTTTACACTGTCAATTTTATATCAACTGAAAATTATCATAGCTTAATAGTCAATAGGTTATCCAGCACTAAAATGATACTACAATATATTTGTCAAATTATCCAATAATTTAAAATATGTAACCTGTACATATTGTGACCTAATTAAAAAGAACTGTGGCTTAAAATTGGATTAGAAAATACCTTTAATTAACTGGAGCTTGGATATGTAGATTCAGAGGTTTTCAGAGACAAAAATAAGAAAATGCTTTTAAAGTATAAGGAGAACACTAGTGTTCTAAATATCCAAATAAAAGTTTGTGAAGTTGTTAAAAGGAATACTGTTTCATATTTTAATGTCTATAATTAGTCTAAAATTAATTGTCTAATGAACTGGATGCCATACAAGGAAGATGCTGTTCTAATATCATCCTAAGTACAGATAATACAATTAAACTTATAAAAAAAGATACTTTAAGGATATCTGTCATCAATTTTCCTATACAGCACCCAACTCCCCAATGTCCATCTAAATAAATAACCCTATTGGCATTTTCTCACAGAATTCAGATGCACTAAGTAGCTGACAAATGTTTTGCTCTCACAATGTATGCAGAGCACCCACACGGGATGTACAAGTCTTTGGAAGGTACAGAAAAATTATATACAAAGAACCACCCACCTTTTCCTTTTATTCTGCATCTACTTTGGAAGTAGGCTTGGGAAAGTTTAAAAAGACAGCATGCATGAAATAACTGCCACTAGATGGCAGCAAAGTTAAACATTTTTTAAGGTTTGACTATGTACTAGTTCATTTTATCCACAAATTCCATGATG
>NW_017732534.1:180185-185615 GCF_001890085.2 Hipposideros armiger
TTTAGTGGCCACATGCAAAAAAAAAATTAAGCCAAGTGAAATTAAAATTTACTAAAAATACTATTATTTTAACATGTAACCAATACAAAAGAAGTATTAATGAGATAACTTTTGTACTAAACCTTTGCAATCTAGTATGGATTTCACACTTACAGTGCATCTTAGTCTAGACTAGCCTCATTTCAAATGCTCCATAAGTGTATGTGCGTAGTTGCTACCATAATGGCTATGCAGGTCTAGACGTCACCAGACAGCTATTAATATAATCACTTTCTATATAAAATGTTATAAACTGGAAAATAAAAAAGATGGCCATTAAAATTATATAGCTAATGGAGAGTCGAGTTTAAAAAGCTGATTTATAAAAATAATAACATAGTTTTTATTTAAAAATATGTAAATGGCCCTTTTTTTTCCATGTTTTAAACTTTCCTTGAAATAATGACACTGTAGGGATATTTATTTCTAATACCACCTGAATATTCTGTACAAGGTTTTATAACAAGTAGCAGGATTTTGACAAAAATTGAAACAATGTAAAATGACCTCAAATAATCATTGTGAAGCAAGAATGTTATTTAGTGCAAATCACCAGGACCAATTATATTATTTACTTGATATGTTACCATCTTTATAAGTCACATCCTTCATGTTATTTTACTTTCTCTAATGCTTGTTAAATAAATCTGGACTAAACTAGAATAGACTGCTAGATTTCTGCAATATGAAACAGTAACGCAACAGGACCTGGATTTCTGCAGAATAAAAACTGCAAAGATATTAAAGTATCCTCATGTCTTTTTTCGTGTGCGTGTATAGCTCCTGGGAACTTTGTTTTCTGAAATTTAACATTTTTCTCCTCCAAATTAATTTGTAAATGCATAACCTAAAGAGCAACATGCCCATGTCTCATTGCTCCTATTTTTATTCTTATTATCGAAATGGAAATTAAGTAAAACCCCACAGAAGAAACTTTGTGACTAGAAATGAGAACGAGACTAAACGGACGGTACTATTTGGTTTGGCCAGACATTCTAATAGGAAAAATACAGCAGCCAAGAAAATATTTTGGAAGAAGGACAAATTTAACATGAATTTTGATTGCGGTGTCACACGAAAGGCATGCATTACAGAAGACTTTTCGGACCATCCCAGTTTGGGATACGATAGAGAGAAGAAGGAAAACACTTCAATTGAAGGACAGTTTCCACATCTCTACATGTAACATCCCAGGAATTCTTATCATTCCTTCTATCACCTGTGAGCAAATGATTTTACAATCTTCTCTTTATATACCTGATGTCATGTGACAGGATGGTCTAGTTCACTGTTCCTAGACAGGATGGGCCATAAAAGAGGCTTAGATGGGGAAACAGGCTACCTGCATGCCCCTCCAGAAGCGAGACAGGTATCACAGATGTGAAAAGATTATTACACATGGGAAAGGACCATTCCCCGTGTAAGGAGGACCAGTGCAGCAAATGAGCACAGTATCTGAAGGCAACGGGAACAGGAAAGGAAGAAGTATGGAGGAAAGCTATCAGAATTAATGGGGGTACCTTAACAGTTTAGAAGAGCTAAAATTCAGAAATCCCAAGAGGCAGGCAGGCCCTCAGAAGGAAGTCTGCCAGCAAGTAGAGAGGCTTCAAAAACCATGGTAGGATTCGGAGGCAGGACTTAGTCCATGAGAAGGGGAATAGAAATTCTAAGTATTGGTCATCTTCCTAGATGAGGGGTTAACTGACCAAGTTGCCCTTGAACCCCAGGTGCGCTTCAGAAGGCCCCTTAAAAAATGTTCAATCCGGGGCTGGCCAAGTGGCTTAGTTGGTTAAGAGCATGAGCTCTGAGCAACAGGGTCGCCGTTTGAGTCCCACATGGGCCAGTGAGCTGCACCCAAGCTGAGCTGCTGCTGAGCTGCCAACAGGTGGCAGNCTAGATAGACAAATTAGGTTTCAATATTAAGAAAGTCAGTCACTTTTCTCATCAGGAAAAACTCATATAGCACTTTATTATTCCCAAGGGTTTTAGAATCAAATTACATTTTGTCACTCCAATAACCTGACCGACGGTGAAAATTAATACTGCATTTATAGGTAAGTAATCATTTTGAAAAACCCATTACAAATCAGCAAAGAAACAAATATTCACAATTTCCCAGCCCATTAATCACCAGGTTTCAAGCCTCAAGGGCTCAGAGTTACCAGTGATACTGTGAATGGCAGAGAAAAGTGAGAAAAGGGGTGGGGGTAGCATGGGAGTGAGGGGAAGAATGCCAAAACAGGAATTTCAGATGACTTTTGCCCAAACTTAGCAGAACAACAAGGATGTAAAGGCTCTTTTAATGATGTAATTCATTCCTTATCTCCTAAGAAATTAATCACTGAAAATCCTAATGAATCCACTAAAAAGACTACTAGAACTAATAAACAAGTTCAGCAACATTGCAGGATACAAAATCAATATACAAAAATCAATTGTATTTCTAATACCTTTCAATGTACAACCTGAAAATGAAATTTATGAACAACTCCATTTACAAGAGCTTCAAAAAGAATCAAATACTTAGGAATAAATTCTTTAAAAAGGAGTACAAAATTTATAATTTGAAAAGTAACAAAACATTGTTGAAAGAAATTAAAGAAGATCTACATAAAAGGAAAATATTTCATTTTCATGGATTGGAAGACTTAATATTGTTAGTTGGCAACACTCCCCAAGTTGATGCGCAGATTCAGCGCAATCCCTATCAGAAGCCCAGCTGACTTCTTTATTATGATAGACGAGCTGATTCTAAAAATCATATGAAATTGCAACAAACAAAACAATGTTGAAAAAAGAAGGTACAAAGTAGATTCACACGCCTTGATTTTGAAACTTAATACAAAGCAACAGTAGTCAATACAGTGTGATCCGAGCACAATGATAGCCCTATAAATCAATGAAAGAGATTTGAGTGTCTGGAAATAAACCTACACATCTGTGGTCAACTGATTTTCAAGAAAGGTACCAGCCCATTCAATGGGTAAAGAATGGTCTTTTCAACAAATGATTATTGGACCACTGGGGAGCCACAGGCAAAAGAATGAAGTTGGACCCCTACTTCACACCACAGACAAAAATCAACTAAAAATGGGAATCATGTGGTATGTGAATTACATTCCAATTAGCCTACTTTTAAATAAAAATAAACAGTTCCCATACATAGAGCACCATAATGCACAAAGAGAAATCAAAATCTTATGTAGACTCTCTACATTTGGCCACTGAAACCTCTAAGAAGATTGGAAAAATAAGGCAAAGGCAAAGCATGGGTTTTCACACTGTACAAGTGTCAGGCCTGAGTGAAATTTACAGTCTCTGATAGGCCTTGTGTGGAGGTATCTTAGAGATACATCTTAGAGGGGAGCCTCAAAATGACCATGAAGTGCTTTAAGTCTAATGCACAGAGGTGGAGCGGAGTTTGAGAGGAAATGAGTGGGTATCAAAACCTAACCAAATACACGAGAAAACTGAAGAGACAGGAGGACCAAGGCTACAATGAGGTTGGTCACCTGTAGCCTGGGCAGACAACTTTTACATTAGGATGATCAAAGAAGGATGGCAGGACAAATGAACGAACAGACAGATATGTACATTGATGCAATTCATTTAAAAAGCCAAAGGTTTTTGAAGTCGTGCTATATGATACTACCCAGTAGTGAAGAATCATTGGAGTTCCTGAAGGAGTATTTCTCAGCTTTCAAAGGGATGGAACTCAGATGAAGTAGCAGGACATAAACTTCTGTGGTCAAGGAACAGAAGCAATGAAGAATAAAGTTGGCTTATCTCTTCAGCCCAATGAAGTATCGAGATAACGTAGCCAGCAAGGTGATTCACGTGCAGGAGAAGCTAATTTACACCAAGCCTTCCCATGGTTGATTTCTAAACTGAAGTTCAAGGAGATGAGTCTGCCAAATAGACTGCTATGTGTCTTACTGTTCCAAAATTTTACTCACTAACTACTACTACAAATTTCAGATTTTGAATAACAGTACCTATAACTAAATAAAAGAACCAATACAAATTTTATTTTAAGGTATATGACCTAAAGAGAGTTTTATTGTTTCATTTTTACAGAATGATTGCATTTAGGCTTTCAGTAGGATAGAAATTTAACCACAGTCCCACAGTTATTTAAAAAATGTCATTGTCTTATTTGCTCACTTTGATTCGCCCTAAATTAAATTTTCTATATGAAAGCTAACGAATCATATTGAAAAACAACACAAAAAGGTTTAACTTTCAAGACCTCTGGGTCTATATAGACTGATAGTTTTTCTTTTTTTTAACTTAGCAAGTAGCTGCTGTTCAGTCTTGAAATTAGTCAACCATTTTTAGAGCATTCAAAAAGTATTTTAGAGCATATTTCAGGATATAAAAAGCAAAAGAGGCAAAATACAATAAGCAAATTAAGTCAAATTTTCTTCAGCAAAAGATTTCAAATTAAACTTACCAGACTAAATGAAGAGTATGAAAAGCATATGTTGTAGTTCCTATATAAATGGTTTGTTTTCATTTATATTAATTTTAAACATAAAATAAAAAAGACTAAAATGAAGTTTAAAAAGAATATTGTAATATGAAAATGCTCTTACAGAATTTAGATATATATTTTGAAACATGTTAGAAATTTTAAATGTGTTTTTGAAAAGCTCCATCTGGCTTTGAACCACACTAATAAATGTTTTCATCATATCTAGTGATAAGGGTTCAGGTGAGCGCTCACACAGCTGACACCTTACAGATGCTAATGATGCACCAGGCACTTGCCCTCCATGTTACCTGCACTGGTTGGGCCTCACCACAACCCTCAGAACTAAATACAATTTTTACCCTCAATTTACAAATAAAAACCGGAGGCACACAGCATTTGAAAAAATGTGCCAAATTGCACAGCTGTAAGGTTGGAGCCAAATTCCATCTTATTCCCAGTCAGCCATTATATTTCTCTACATGGAAAGTGGTTGGTCAACTGTAGCCTGGGAAGACAACTTTAAAATAGGATGACAAGAGAAGGAGGGAAGAGCAAATGAATGGATAGACAGATGCATGCATTAATTCAGTGACCTTTACCAAAGTAAAGATCAACCTCTTATTTTCTTCCTCGAAAGAAACTAAAATAGCTTTACAATACAATTTTATAGGGTCATCCATTTTATTTGGTCAGAGAAAAGATTGTGAGGGACTAATTTTTATAATCAATTAGCCAATAAGTTAGTAAGCGGTATTATATAGTGACTTCAGATTTGGGTTCTAGATTCCTGACTCTCACCATCTTTAGGTTTGTGACCTCAGATAACTAACTTTCTGTGACTTAGCTTCCTTTGGAAGGATAATAACCACCTAATAGCAAAATGTTACAGGGTTTATTGTGAGATAACATGAAGAAAA